>NC_065534.1:36156031-36459973 GCF_932294415.1 Quercus robur | reverse complement strand
TCTTCAGAAGTTGATAGAATGGCCGGCAGCGATCGGCAAACTTGGAGATGAATCGGTTCAGGGCGGCCAACATTCCAGTGAGCACTTGCACCTCCTTAGGATTGCTCGGTGGTTTGAGGCGATTGACGGCCTCTATTTGGTCAGGGTTAGCCTCTATTCCCCGAGTGGAGATCAGATAACCCAGGAACTTGCCAGCCCCCACTCCGAAAGTGCACTTTTCGGCATTCAGGCGCAGCTTGTGCCGTCGTAGTATCTCGAATACTCCCCGAAGGTCTTCAGTATGCAGCGACTCTTTTCTGCTTTTTACCACCATGTCGTCGATATAAACTTCAACCGTGCATCCAATTTTTTCTCGGAACATCCTTGTCATCATACGCTGGTAGGTGACCCCGACATTCTTCAATCCAAACGGCATGACCTCGTAGTGATAGTTTGCGTTCGGGGATATAAATGCTGTCTTTTCTCGGTCCTCGGGCGCCAAGGCAATCTGGTGGTAGCCTTGGAAGGCGTCCAGGAAGTTCATTCTCGGGTGCCCGTACGTGGCATCTACTAGCTGATCAATCTTGGGCATCGGGAATGGGTCCTTGGGACACGCTCTGTTCAAATCTGTGAAGTCCACACAAACTCTCCATTTACCGCTCTTCTTCTTCACTACGACAGTGTTTGCTAGCCATCTCGGGAAGAATATTTCTTTTATGACCCCGGCTTCCTTCAGTCGCTGGACTTCCAGGTTTACTACATCGACGTGTTCCTTTGATGCTCTTCTCGGTTTCTGCTTCTTCTGGGGAAATGATGGGTCCACGTTGAGTTTGTGAACAATGAACTCGGGGTCTACGCCGGGCACTTCATACGGGTTCCATGCGAAGACATCTATGTTCTGCAACAGGAACAACAACATCTCTACCCTTTCCCGGTCATTCATGCTTGTACCTATCTGGAAATATCTGTCATTATCTGGAAGAATTCTTACCTTCAGCACCTCATCGGCAACGTCCGCCCCAGTTTCCCGGGGTTTCTGTAATTGCTATGCAGTCTCTTTCTCGGCGTGCTCAGCTTGACCAAGCTGTTCCTTTTCCCACCGGACCGTGGCTACAAGGCATTGCTTCGCCACCTATTGATTCCCCCTTACCTCTGCAACTCCATACTCAGTAGGAAATTTTACTTTCACGTGAAGGGTGGACGGAACAGCCCCCATGGCGTGAATCCACGGCCTCCCCAGGATTGCGGTGTAAGGTGCGAATGATCGGACTACTATGAATGTAACTATAACTCCCTTGCCTTCCATGTCCACTGGGAGAGAGATTTGCCCCTCGGGAATCACAACTCTCCCGTCAAACGAGACCAATGGCGTGTCATACTTCGCCAAATCCTGGGTCTTTAACCCGAGCTCTTCGAAGAGGTCCGGGTACATGACGTCAGCCCCGCTACCTTGATCAATCATCACCCTCTTCACCAAGAATCCGCCTATCCGGGCTGTCACCACCAAAGCATCGTCGTGAGGTTGGATCGTCCCTTCCAAATCATCTTCTCCGAACGAGATGGCCAGCCGTCCAACTTTCTTTTTCTTCTTGGATGATTCTCCCTCCACGCAAGCCACTGTCATTACCCTTTTTGCCGCTGCTGCTCTTCTTGGTGCGGCATGAATGACGTCGATTACCCCCAGGGGTGGTGGAAGGGGGTTCCTTTTCTGTTGGGCGCCCTGCCCGGGTTCCCGGTCAATAGAATCTGCTACAAACTCTTTCAAGTGCCCTGCCTTCACTAACTGTCCGAGATGGTCTTTTAATACCCTACACTGCTCGGTGGTGTGCCCCTTGTCTCTGTGATAGGTGCAGTATAGGTTTTGGTTCCTCCGAGATGGGTCGCCCCCCATTTTGTTCGGCCATCTGAAGAATGGCTCGTTCCTGATCCGTTCCAAGATTTTGTGCACGGGCTCTTTAAACACCACATTAACCCCTTCGATCTGCACCTCTGGTTCCTGCATTCTGAAGTCTCTTTTCGACTTTGGCGGCAAGATGCTTTGCCGAGATCTCCCCGCAAAAGGAGCTTTCCCCCTGCTTTGCAGCCGGTCATCCTCCAGGCGTTTGTACTCCTCTATGCGTCTCATCAGTTGCCTCATATCCTCCGGGGGTCTTCTTGTCAGCGACTCCCGCAATTCAGAATCTTTGCGGAGCCCCATCCTGAAGGTGCTAGCCGCAATTTTCTCGTTTCCTCCACCAATCTCGTTGTAGAGTTCCCAGTATCGGCTGGCATAACTCCGAAGGGTTTCCCCGACCCTCATTTTCATGGAAAGCAATGCGTCGACCGGCTGTTGCACTCGGCTGCATGTTACGAACCTGCTGCCGAATTCCTGAATCAGCTCGGCAAAGCTGTGTATAGAACCTTTCCGTAACCCATTGAACCATCTCAGTGCGGTAGAGCCGAGACTAGAGGGGAATACTTTACACATTAATGCATCGTTATGCGCATGCAAAGACATCATGTGAATGTAATGACTGACCTGCTCCACGGGGTCTGTCCTCCCCTCATAGGAATTGAATGGTGGTCGTGTGAATCTGCTCGGCATGGGTGCCCGTTCAATCTCATCGGAGAATGGAGACCGGGCTGCCATCCGCAAGGCTCTGCTCATGGCGTCCATTGCGGCGTTGTGGTGCCGCCGCTCCTCTGGCGACTCTGATCCTTGGTCATCATATCTATGCGATCGGGAACGGTCCCGTCTACGACGCGTCTCCCGGGAGTGTCGATGTGACTCTTGAGAGCGTGATCGGTCTCGGTATTGTTGTGTAACAGATCGGCTGGAACCCTCCTCGCCACGGTTTCTCCTTGGTTGGGGGTTGTGGTTCCTTTCGTGGCGCCGACCCCTTGCTTCCAGCTCCAAGTCCATTACCAATCTGCGTAACCGCTCCAGCTCTCGGTCTCTATCATCATATTGCCGATATGCTGAGACGCCTGAAATTGTCCGGTGTGTCTGGGCCGATCCTTCTCCCAATCCGGACCTTTCCTCTCCTCTTGGATGCTCCCTATCCTCCAGCCGTTTCTGCCTTCTCTCCCTCCACGTCGATCCCCGAGAAGATCCTCTGGAATTGCTCGGAACATGCCCTCCTGAACGCTCCTCAGACATCTCCCTTGCTTGAGTCTCACTCGAACCACAGCTTCGTAGGAGAGCCCCACGGTGGGCGCCAATTGTAGGAACCAAGTACAAGACTTCTGGGCCTTAGGTCACTTGGGCTCACAATTTATTTGTAGTGGGCTTAAGGATTTCCTACAATGGGTCATTCTCGGCAGAGAGACTCAAAGCGACACTCAGTTGATACTCTCTCCTTGACTGTTTTCTCTCAATTTTTCTGAACCCCTTCTTCTTCCCAATTTCTTCTATTTATAGCCAAGGTTAGTGGGGAGATTATGATTACAGCCACCGTTAGTGCTACTAAGGGTCCAATATTATCTGGTCAAAGTGGATGTTTTAGGTGAGAGGGCGGTGCAGCATTTATGACCTTGGAACTTGGTTCTTGCTTGATGGATATGTTCGGCAACTCAGTCTCCCGTGCACATCAGGAGTTTCCCGCGCATGTCATGACTTTCCCAGACACGACTAATTCACTTGCCCGGGAAAGTTAAACTGATCGTCTGTTGGGACTCAGACCCCAAAACATGTTTTCACGTTAAGGAAGTTTCAAGAAGGGTGTAGGATAACTGGACCTTTCTGCTGGGCCTGTGCCCAAGGCCGGTATGGGACTGGGCCCAGGGCCTGTATGGGATTGGGCCCAGGGCCTGTATGGGCCTAGGATCTCGGTGCCGTACAATTGTTTATTATCTTGTCTACCTTGTAAAAATGTATAAGTTTACAGAACTACCCTTAAATAAATTTATCAACTTTTTTTAAAAAAGAGTTATTCTTAATGAAGCAACTAAAAAAGTGCCTCAATTAGATTGATTTTTTAAACATTTGCTAGTTTTCTTTTCAAATAGTTTTGAAAATAAAGTATGGGTATAATGGGAACATTAGAGCATTTGTAGCAGTGGAGCTAAATAACTATAATGCTATTTTAACTCCACCAAAATACCAAAAAAGGCCACACAGCAGTGGAGGCATAGCAATAATTTTTAGCTGAACTGCTACAGTGCACATCTATCTATAGATATGCACTGTAGCAGTCATCTAAAAAATTAATAATTTTTTATTCAGCACTTCCGATTAAAATAATACTTATTGTTTATTTTTTTTTTCATTCTTTTATTCTTCATCTCACTGTCCTCTCTCTCATCACTCTTAAGCTCCCATCTCTCCATCTCACCTCCCTGATACTATCCGATTCACTCTCACCATCTCTCAAGCTGACCGACGCCGTCCCAGCCGAAACTTAACCCACCGCCGCCTCATCCCTCAGCTTGCCGGCCAGCCAGAAAAACAGTAGCAGAGGAGCAATAAGAGCTGAAGTTTTGCTACTCATATTTGTATTTATCGAGATCGAGGGGAGGTTGTTTTTGGAAGATTTTGATGTCTCTGACTGAGGGACCAAAAATTTCGTTGGAGGTTCGTTTGAGAGATTTTTGTTTCTCTTTTCTTTGTTTTTGAGTTCTTTGTTGTAAGATTACTTCTCCCTCTTTAGTTAGCTTTGATTTTTTATTGTGAAATCTTTTATGAAATTTTGGGTCTAGAGAGGTTAGAAGTGAATGGTTTTTTTTTTTTTTTGAGAGTGTTCTTTGGCAAATTCTTTGATGCATTAATTGATATCTTTGGTTGAAATTTGCTGTGGGGCTGTAGGATTGATAAATTATGTACTCGGACCAATGCCTTCCCGAAAATGGCATGTGTGACAGTGTGGGTCTCTCCATTTTTTGGCTTTGTTGCCGAATCGTGTCTTTGCTAAAGACTTTTGATTCTTCTTCTTTGTTTAGATTCTGAATTCTATGGTTCTTAGACTTTTGATTTTTTTTTTTCCTGTGGGTTTGGCGACTGTGGTGGTGGCGATGGTGGTTGTTGTGGTGGTTGTGGGTGTGGCCGATGGTAGTGGTGGCTGTGGATGATGCTGGGTTGTTTTTTTTAGGGTAGTGGGATATATTGTTTTATTATAGGGGAAATATTATTTTATTGTGATGTTTATATTATTTTATTATATTGATAGCTAAAATAGATTCACTGCTGCAGCATATGTGTAGGTATAATAGATAAAGTAACTTTTGATGGAGCTAAAAAGCTAAATTTTTAGCTCCACTGCTGTGGATGTTCTTAGTAAACAAATGACTTTTAATTTTAGAAACATGACAATATTTTGATGTATTCCAAAATAAAATAAAGGACAAACAAACTGGGATTGAGGAAGCATATCTTATCACAGAAAATATCCTACTTTTTTGAGAAAACTTTTTTGTTAAATGATATGTTACAACTCAAAAAGTGTACTTTTTTTTTTCTCCTTAAAATAAGTGTACGATTTCTTGCTCTTTTTTTTTTTTATTTAGTTGTATTTGAAACAAAGAAACATATAATTTTTTATCATTTTTAACACAACGTGATGTAATTAGAATAAATATCACTTTTACTTTGCATAAATTACATTAGACTATACTTAGTTGCGTAGTAATTTATAATAAAAAAATGTTTTACAAAGACAAGAGAAAGTGGAAGAGAGGACATTAGACTATATACTTATAGTTGCGAAGAAATTTATAAAAAGTGTCGTACAAAGACACAGAAAGTAGAAGATAAGGTAGAAAAGAGAAAGGGAAAGTGATCGGATTCCATAGTAGAAGAATAGAACTTTGTGTCATATATGTATAGACATACATAAAAGAAAGACCATATCAACAGACATGGAATATGAACTTGACAAAGACATTAATAATCTTTCCAACCTTAAAGACCAGCAACAACTGTACTGCAAATTTAGGTATCCAACAACTCACCCAACCCAACAAACAACAAATAACATATCATATAGAATCATAGATGAAAGTAAAAAAAAAGTAAAAACAACAAATTGAATGACTCATACACCCTTCAACTGCAAATGACCATATTGCCCGCATGCTTACACAGTTGACTTTTGTAACGACAAAAACCGCTGAACAACGATTTTTTATTTTTTTCACACAGAGGCTGCGACATCTGGACCTCCTCCGAGCTGACGTGGCTGCAAGTACACACGAAGCCCATTCTTCATGAACAGAGAGAGAGACATTTTCTGCTCAACACGGTGACCGGGAACCGGAAATAACCGGTACCTGAGAAGCACAGCCGAGGCCACCGACTTCATTTGCAGGTAAGCCAAGTCTTTTCCCAAACAAGTCCTCGGCCCAGCATTGAAAGCCACAAACTTGTACCCATCTTTCGGTGTTTCGAACCGGTCTCCATCACCCGCTAACCACCGCTCTGGTTTAAAATCCATGCAGTCCTCACCCCATATACTCTTCATCCTCCCAACCGAATATATCGAATACGTAACAGTCGAACCGGCGGGTACAAAAGTGCCGTCCGGCAAAACATCGTCCGACACGACATACTTGAAATCCTCCGGCACGGAAGGGTATAAACGCAGCGTTTCAGCCAATGCAGCTTTCAGATAAACCAACCTGTCCGCCTCGTCGAACGCCAACGGCTCCTCGATCCACTTCTTTGTGTCGCTGCCACGCGTCTCCTTCAGAACCGTCGATATTTCGTTGATGATCTTCTCCTCGGTTTCAGGGTGGTGCATGACGAGCCAGAAGAACCAGCTGAGTGCCACCGACGACGTGTCGCGTCCGGCGAGGACGAAGTTCAAGGCGATGTGTTGGAGGACTGAGCTCGTGAAGGGCTTTCCGTTGACGTCGTGTTTGTTGAGGAAGCGTGATAGTAAATCATCGGACGGAGCTTCCTTACGTGCCTCGATGGCATCGTTCATGTAATTCTCCACAACTTGGAGGCTTTCTTTTAATTTCTTCTCACCTCCGATACCGAGCAATTTCTCAAACCTCCAAATTAAACCAGGGTAGAGTAAACGTTGGAGAGTGGCTTCAGTGGCAGTATCAAACGCCATAGCAAACGGGTTATCGGGTAGATCCGGAGACAGTGTTTCCGGGTCTTTACCGAAAGTGAGACCACATATGTTGTCAAAGGTCAAACGGAGCAGCAAATCCTGTAAGTCCACGTGGGTGTTGTCTTTGGCGGCTTTGTCTAATATGCACCAAAGTCGCGACTTGATGGTACGGTTCACCCACCGAGACATTGCTTGTCTTAGTGTACGAGTGGTGAACTCCAACGCCGCCGTTTTGCGTTGTATAAGCCACGTTTCGCCGTCGCTGTTGAAAATCCCTTGGCCTAATAGGTCGTGGAAAGCGGCTTGCCAGTCTGGTCCTTTGGGGTAATTATCGAACTTGGTTCGGAGGATGTGTTCGATGTTTTTTGGGTGACATGTGACAGTGAAAAACCCTTGCTTGCGAGCTAAGAAAGGGAAAGGCATGGTGCAAGTTTGGTACGTGGCTGAACCACCGGTTGCACGAAGGTTATTAGCCATCCAGTCGTGGATTCTGCTCCGGTTCGATATGAGAGCCGGGAGGCTTCCCACAACGGGCCATACTTTTGGACCGGTGAGCTTTTGGGCTAAGAGGTTGAACCAGAAAAGATAGAGTGCTATTGCACCTGCTATGCCAAAGAGAATAGATAGGGTTTCCATGTGAGAGAATTGGTATAGCTAAGAGTTTAAGACTGATTTGGACCTAGAGAGAGAGAGAGATGGGGTATTATATATAGAGTAAAGAAAACAAGAAAGATTTTAGGAGAAGTTGTTGGGACTTTTTGAGCCAGGGTTCGGTATCGATTTGATAGGAACAGAGAGAGAGTGTACACGAAAGCTATTTGTATAATTTCTGGAATAGTTTATAGTCACCTAAGTGGGTGAAGTATCTTACTTGTAGTCATTCGTTTATAACTTTATAGGAAATGGGCTTTCCTAAAACGTCGAACTTCATGCCAATTTAATTATTCGTAAATCTAAACGGAGCAAGCTACGTATTATGGTTCATTCTAGTTCAACTCCACCGTTCGAGCTTGCAAAAAGAACATCTGTGGCTTTGGCAAGGGAAAAAAATACCGTTAAAAGTTTTTGAGCTTTCCCGATGTTTTTACCGTACTTTTAAAGAAATAAATCATCACTAAATTGCATTTAAAGACAGTCATTGTGTCAGTTTTTGAGCTTTTTCAATGTATGCATATAATAAGGATATCATCAATTTAATTACGAAAGTATATTATGTGTAATATAACTTGTTTATCTTCCCTTAAAAGTTATTATGATTTTTGAGTAAAATTGTGGTATGATTTTGTTTTAGAGTCCATTTTCCTCTCCCTTATGTATATTTGTTTCTTAAAAAAAAAAAGTTATCATCAATTAGCACTTAAGTGTACTTTTTTAGTAAAATTGTTATGATATGAATAATATATTATACTTTGCTTTGTTTATAAGATAATAATGATTCAAAGAATCAACAAAAGATTTATATGGTACTAAAAAAAATTTAAGTCATGGGGGTGGGATTTATGAGAGATCATGATCTACATAATCTACATAATATATAAAACATGGAAAAGTGTGGCTTTTTGTTAATTTGCTTTAATATTTGGTTTTTACCTCGACAAAATTTGAAATATCTCTCCACAAACCATAAATGTAAGGCTACTTCTTTATCCAACCAAAAAAAAAAAAAAAAAAAAAACATTTTTAGCCTTTGTAGCTAGATTTCTGCCTAGAGATCTCCTATTTAGTTAAATAAGTCATACTCTCTCTCTTTCTTCATCAATTCAATTTACCCACTGTATATCTTGAAATTGAAATAAATCTTTTATTTCAATAATATGCTTAGCATCCAATTTATAAATTGTGTTGGCTATTGACTGTATTTTGTAAATGATATTAGTTGTATAGGGTTTTAGATCTACCTAATTTCTGCATAGGAAAATCTAATTCTAAATAATTTTGTTTTCTGTGTTTTTCCAATAAAAATTTGAAAGTTAAATGTTTGATGTTTGATGTTTAATACAGGCACAAATCCCTGAACTTCAACATTTTAAAGCAAGAACAAAAATTTTGTTATGTTTTTTAATTTAAAAAATATATTATTATAAAAGTATCATATAAATCTTTCGTGACTCTAGTGCACTAACTTTCCTATGTATGTAGATGATCTCTCATGACTCCTACACTTATATTACCTAGCTATAAATTGTTTTAGAATCATACAAATCTTTTGGTGATTCTCTGAACCATTTTCGTCTTATAAACAAAGCAAATTATAATATATTATTCATATCGTAGCAAATTTTCCCAAAAAAGTACACTTAATTAGGTGCAAATTGATGATAACCTTAGTGCACTCAATTTTTCCCTCCTCCTAGTCACTAAAAATGCACTAAATTTCCTCATAGTACACCACAAATAATAAATATGAAAAATAACAGTGCAACTGAAATAATTGTAAAGTTTCTAGATATGAAAGTATAAACATGTTATCAATTACACATCACAAACCATAAACTTAACATGAACGAGTAGATTGGTAATTTTTTAGCACGAACAAATTACACATCACATACCATAAATCTATCAAACGTGTCCTTAGTGTTATTATTTATGTATGGACAAGTATGATCGTATGGGCCAATAATTAATATAGTGCAAGCGAGTTGAATTTTGTCATTTAGTTTAAAATATTTTTAAATAAAATCAATGACAAATAGGTAATGAAAATTGCATAAAAAAATGTTATATAAACTTAATGTAACAGCAAAAAAGCAAGAAACCAACCTATTGTCTTAAATGATGATTTTACTGTTTGCTATCACAATAAATTTCTTTAGAGATGGGAAGTCAAATTTGTTTTATGATATCCAATGCAAAGTTTAAGAAAGCATATGTCATAGAATTGAATGAGAAAGGGTATTTATTTCTTTAATTCATAGTTTGAAAGTTGATTAAGAAAAAACACAAGTGTTGGTCCCCGGGTCTAGTCCAAGGATGAGGTTACAAAAATGGATAAACTCTTTCTTTCTTATCTTTCTTTTTTTTTTTTTTTTTTTACTCTTTTTCTTCTCTCGCCTCCATCTAGATCTTCTTCTTGCTTTTATATCCAGCTACAAGGTATCTGGATCCTACACTTGGAGGGCTGGGGTCACACTCCTAGAACTCTTGTCCCATCCAAAACATACCAACAAGCTTTACACTAAAATTTTAACTGTGCCACCACTGTTCATGGTTATTTTTCATTAATATGGTTAGAGGAGTGGTTGTCTAGTATTTAATGCGGAGGAGATGACTTCTATGCCCTTCTTTCTTCATCCTTCTCGTATTTCGTGCCAAGTCTGCTTTCTTTCCTTTTTGATGGTTTAACCTTGTGTCCCTCACACAACTAGTGCCCGTCCCCCGAGGTTTGAGGTATATCCTTGGAACCTTCATCAAATGTGTTACCCAAATCTCTTTTCGAATCGTGAGATCACCATCCTAGATCAATTGTCGGATTTTAGCTCCTCAAAAATTACCTTGACTGCCTGTTTAAATCGTTTTTGGGATCCTCGTCCCCCCACAGTTAACAAAATAAAATGGTCACACCTACCCACATCAACAATAGACAATGATAATTAATAATAAACTATTATGTAACGATTTCAAATTATAACAATTTATAAAAAGAAATAGTAATAATTCATGTATTTGAGATTTTTTTTGTGTTAATAACTCAATATATTCAAATTATATTTTGATTAAATTTAATTTAATTTAAACTTCTTAATGACCCCCTTGAAAAATATCCATGGAGACATTACTGTCTAAAACCTCATATATTACACCCTCCATTAGAATATTGTCACATCATATTTTATATAAATAATAGTGTGGTGGGTAAAGTCTGTCAGTTGATGTTGGGCCGTAACTCACGTACCAAGCCCAGCCGCGATAAAGAAGAAAAGGCATGGGCGTAGGATATCCCGTCTCAATCATGATGGGCCGGGCCTGCTAAGGGGCGTCCGAGGAGGAACACCTCCTCGGACTCACCCAGTAAGCATCCAATTTGCACCCCATACTTAGCGAAAGGTCGCCCAATACGAAGAAACAATGCGTGACACTCAGGAAGGAGGAGGGGACAATCACAACTGCCGCATTAAATGCCAAGGAACTACTTTTCCAGCCGCATTAATGTGGAAGGGACAGGAACGCAGAATGACCTTGGCCAGTGCAACTCACAGAAAGGAGGGAGGATGACCTATGGGACAGGCACTCGAGTGGAGGATCGGATGACTGACAAGTGTAGGGACATGATCTCAGGAAGGGTACTATATAAGGGAAGGAGATCCCCATGGAAAAGGGATCGCAAGCAGAAAGGAGAAAGGAACAAGAAGGAGAAAAGAGAGAGAAGTAGCAGGAACAGCCTCAGGGACCGTTACTCCAAAAGCTCGAAGGAATATCCCTACGTTCAACTAGTTGCATGGCTTGGTCGTAACTTCGTTTCTCCTGTCAAAGACCTAGTTCTATAACCTGCTCTCTACAAATTCATTGTTGAGGGACTTTTGGGCCAGAATCTCCCACCTGTTGGGCCTGAATCCCAAATTCGTCACCTTACAAATAGAATAAATAATTTCATATACAAATATACAATCATAATATATACTTATTAATAACTATCATAATTATCAAGTTTTATATTTAGAAAAAGAAATAGAGAAGATTGTATTTTGTTGAACTTTTATATGTATTGCATGGGCAACTAACTGGTTAATTGATTGATACATAAACCTATGACGTCTACTGCATGATAAGTACTCTTTGTCATTAAACCAAACATTAATTAATTTTTTATGTAGGCGGATGTTTAAATCTTAAATCTCTTATTTAAACTTTACCAATTGAATTAAATATAACTTACAAAATTACATAATCATTAGTCAAATTTTATCATCACACATCAAATCAAGCAGTTATTATAATCGCAATTTGGTTACATGATCGGACCACTAATTATCAATTGTAAGTGAATTAGCATAAGATATTTTTATTAAATGTTATTTTGTATATCTCCTGTACTTGTTTCTTGCTTATAGTTTGTGTTCGAATAGTTGATTTTGAATTAAATTAAATTGATATAAAAATTAGTAATATACAGAATGGAATTTATACAATACTGAATATCTACATATTTCATTCAATTTCAAATTTTTTGTAAAAGAATTTTTTTATAAGAATTTTTTTTTTTTTTTTGTAAAAGTATAAGATAAAAAAGTATAAATAAATGTACAAACAAGATATATTACGAAGTGCAATAGAAATTTTGGGACTAAAAAAGCAGCAATATAAATTTAGTTATTTCTCTTATTACATTTAAACTTAACAGCAAACTTATGTAATCTTGATATAATTTCATAAGTTGTTAAAAAGTTCAATTTTTTTAATATTTAATATAATTAGTGTGTGTGTGTGTGAGTGTGTGTGTGTATATAGTATCATTTATAGTTGTATTTTCAAGAAAAATGCATAACAATTTATTGAAGGAGATGATATTTCATATACTCCTTCGTTTACTAGCAAAAAAAAAAAAATATATATATATATATATATATTGTCTCATATTATTATAATTGAAAATGATTTTATTTTTGTTTATTTAAAATCTAATATACATACATACATAATATACATGAGAATAAATAAAATCATTTAAATTATAGAAAAATCTTAAATGTATCTAAAAAACTTCAAGATAATAATAAAAATATATAAATTTGACTCTTAATATAAATAGTAAAAGATGGGACTGGAAATGTTGGTTTTGATAATTTTATTGTTGTAAGAAAATAAAATTTAAAACTTCATAAATTAAAAATATAAGTTCAGTAAATTGAAGTATTCCTGTATAAATATAATATAGGAAATGTTTAACATGTATTTTATATGTTTAATTATAAATAAATAAATAAAAAACATGTATTTTTAAAAAAAAATTGTTTATTTTTTTTTTATAAGAATTTTTTGTTTAGTTTGGTAATATATATATATATATATATAACGTACCAAATAACATTGTTCTATGCTTGAAATATGCATAGTGGATTATTATTTGTTCCCCTCGACCTATTTTCATTTAAAATAAATTACTTAAATATTACAAATATTTAACCATGTATAATATGTTGAGGCAAAAGAAGAAAAATAGTTGTACATAAAAAAGGAAAAAGTTTTCCTTCGAATTGGGTTGAATCCATTACGTGACTGTTAATAAAGGTCATTTATATGTATTTTGATCAGACGATTCATTAAATTATTTTAAAATAAATAAATAAATTATTATTATATGAATCACTAAGAAATAACATGATTATTAACTTGTCATTGGATCAATAGTATAAACATATGTTTATTGGAAGAAAAACGTGATTATTAAGAGTCTGTTTGGATAAAACTTATTTTACTGAAACTGAAAACTGAAAACACTATAGCAAAATAATTTTTAAATGTGTAAATAGTGCCATGAGACTCATTTTTAATGAAAAAGTTGCTGAAAAGTAGAATTTGTGAATCCATGAACAATGCATGGATGCACTGCTCACCGTGGAAAAATCAACAAAACCGGCTAAAAAAAAAAAAAAAAAAAAGCTGCTGAAAACGCAAACATAAAATGTAAAAGCTGAATCCAAACCCAGCCTAAATAGTTCATTGGATTAATAGTATACACATACGTTTATTTGAATTGTGGTGTAGTGGTTGAAGGAGCTTTCCTTGCACATTGGTTTATAGGAAATTTTCGGGAACCTCATGCATACGTCCCAATAAGGCAATAATAAGGTATCACGTGCCTAATATCCAAAGAGCATCATATGGTGTATTAGTATAATTACAGTTGCAATGACACAATTTGCATGCCAATCTCTTCTTTTTTGTTCAATTTGAAATCTTTGTTTTAACTTTTAACTACTCTCATTTGTCTGCCTGTCAATGGCCCGTAATTTGGAGTTTCTCGAGGGACTTTCGTTAGCACACGTATGCTTAACAAAGGAGCAAGTAAGACTCTTACCTACTCTAACTAGGCCACCTTCCTCAGCTTTCCAAGCCATCTTTTCTTTTTTTCTTTTTTTCTTTTATTGGTTATCTTGCTCAGCTAGCTCGAGCTTTGTGAGAGAGAGGAAAAGGTTAGTTAGAGAAGGTGTACCCGCAATGAGAAAATGGGTTGATCCAAAACCTTGAAAAAAAAAAGAAGAAAGAAAGAAGAAACATATAAAGCCATGCAAAGAAAAACAATTTAGACCTGCGAGGAAGCAAAATGTCTCCTTTCAGCAAGTAGTTCTGAGTGGGAGGAAACTTTGCATGCAAGAAATAGAGCACAAAAACTCTTACTATGCCCTTTCTTGAGGCTATCGATACCAACCCCAAGATTTTTAGTAGAATTGTTAATAGTTTATATCCACTATCCTCTCGAAAATATGGCAAAAACAAAATTATAGTACATGGTTTTACATCATAAAAAACGAGTCAAACTCAGAGTACACTCCTGTCCCCTTATGTTCATATTAATTTATACGAATACTGAGTACAGTCTTTAGCTTTTTTTATTTTTTGTGTTCAAATTTACTGGTTCGTCTACAACCACCACAACCATACTTGTATGGCCATTTCCACGCCACATGGCACCAACCAACTCAAGGCTGGTGGCTTTCCTTGTAATATCATTTTGTGAAATTGTTTTGTATAATTAATATCATTTTGGATTTTTTTTCTTTAAATTGTATTTATTAGTTATAACCATGATACACTGCACTATCAATTCAAAAGAAAAAATGATACACTTGATTATCTTTTTCTTTTTAATATACCAACCATGCACTTAACTCTCAGATTGTTACAAGTATGGTATCGAACTTTATTTCTTTATTTTTTGGATAAACCGACAATTGTATTGCACAAGAAAAATCATTAAACAATAAAACATACAAAAACCTACCAACTCAAAAGGTGGAAAATCAGTAGGCATGATGCATGCATCCAGCGATCAACAGAGAGCGGAAGATAAATTTTGGAGTAAAATTTTTATATTTCCTCTATAATATGTAAACTCTGTTATATCTAAAGAATAAAATTAAAAATTGTGTAGAAATTTAGACATGGCAAACAGATCAATCAGGTTGGTATCGAAAATGAACCATCTTGAATGGGTTAGAAATAGATTGGGTCAATTGGGTTACAAGTCAGGTCTACCTATATTTTTCAACATGATTTTTTTAACAAAATATGTATTTACTACCTAGTAAGTCATATAAAAAATTATTTGCGGTGCAATGTATTATTTTAGATTCACTTATGTCAAAAAGTAGTTCAGATCAATAAATCGATACTGGTTCATTAATAATAAAATACAAATCCCAAAAGCCTAAGAACAAAATACTAAAGATTCAAACTTTAAATTTCTTTGCTTCTTCAATTAGCTCTCTCATGAACCTTGCATAAACTAATATATTCAAAAAAGATAAAAATAAAATAACCCAAAAAATCAAAAGACTAAACTTACTACCGGTCTACCATTGTTCTATACCCCACACTTGGAATGGAAAAGACACCATTCTTTAACAAATTTCAACACTTGTGTTCAAATTGTTCAAAAGTACCTACCAAAAAAATTAGACAATTCAATAAAAAGTATATATTTTAAGTTTATGCAATTCAAATTCAAAGTTCACTGATTAATAATATCATTCCCTTTTTTTTTTTTTTAAAAAAAAAAAAACCTAAATGTCATGGACAATATGTCTATATCAAGTTATCAGTCCTCTTAGGTGAATATAACACCAAAATGATTATAAAGTTATAGAAATATAACTAAATAAAAATATCTTCAAAAATAAACATAACATCAAAAATCAATTGATATTTTGGTCTTATATATATATATATATATATATATGAGTTGGGTTCAAGTTACACTTGGTGAAATTCTAAGTAATATTACACTACTCATTATTTTTTAATAGGATGCCAATTTTGACAAATCCACCGTTGGATTACATTATCTTTGTATATTATCCATGCTTGCAAAATTTCAAGATAATCAAATATCCATAGTCATGTCATCAATCAATTGTTTAGATTCAAATGTTTGTAGTTTAAAATAATACATAAAAAATGTGTTTATGGATGAAACGGTAAATAATATCTTATTAGCATGAAAATTGGCATGCATCTTAAAAACATATAGAACATGTAATCTAACGATAAGATTTCCAAAATATGAATTCAATAACAAGTTATTGGGTGATGTAATATTGCTTAGAATTACATCAGGTATAATTTAAACCCAACCCTATATATATATATATATATATATATATATATTGCTAATAGGCTTGTTAATAGTAAATTAATCTCTTCGATTGACTCCAGAGTCCATTTCCTCGAACCTCGATTATGTATTTTAATACTAGATTGTATATTGCTTTCTCCACATCGATCTCACCCCTCATGCCCTCTTCATTGTTGTTGACTTCGAAGTTTGGAAAAACCCAGCATTTTTCCACTTTTTAGGGTATGTTTGGGATCCATTTATTTTCCTAAAACTGAAAACATTTTGCTGAAAGTACTGTAAATGAATGTAAAAGTTAGCTGAAATAGTACAATAAAACTCATGAATAGTACAAAAAATGTAATGGGGCCCATGAATAGTAACAAAATAAACTAAATAGTAAAATAAGCTGATTTTTTTAAGCTTGAGCCAAACGGACACTTAATATATTAATTTCCCAAGTTGTTGATCTTGAGAGCAACTGTACGCTGCTGTCGCTGCCTACTATCTTTATTCAGTGTTGTATCATTTGTGTTTGCGTTTTGATTTTTAGTTTTTAATTTTTAGAGCCTGTTTAATATATGTGTTTTTACTAGTTTAACGTTTAGGTTAGGTTTTATTGTTTTAACCTTTTTTTTTTTTTTTTTTTTTTTTTTTTTTTTTTTTTTAGTATTAACCTTTTTGTTTTTTACTTTTAATAACGGCGTGGCTGGTTGGATTGGTGCTGGCACAGTAGCTGTGATATTATACATTTATACTAATTGAGTTTGACTTTTGCACCAGCCAACTTGGCTGTCTGAATTTTATTATTGTTATTATTTTTATTTTTATTCTAAAAAGTGGATTGCACTGCTAGTTAGCCAGGTCGGTTGAGTCAACTCACAAAAATGAAAATTTAGTCGAGTCCAATTTTGTCATGTCTATTAGAATGTAGACAAAAATTTAAAGAGAGGTGAACTAAGGGAATATTACATATGAGTTAACATGATTTAATTTGACCATCTACGTCCACGGCAGAAATCTTAAACGGCTACATTTTTACAATGTGTATTACAATAAAAATAATTAGATTATACATAGGAGTTAAGCTAACCTTAACTAAGCATACAACATACTTAACTCTTTTAGGCTTCGTTTGTTTAGAGAAATTTTAGGAAGAATGGAAAAGAGAGGAAAGAAAATGATTTCTTGAGGCTTTTGGTTTGAGTGATTTTAGTAAGGAAATCTAGTGGAACCCAAATGTTTTCCCTCCGCACCCACCAAAATGTTTTCTCACCAAATTAGGGAGAAAATTGGAGAGAAAAACTCTAGACTAAAGCACCCTTGTCTGTGCAACAGTAATTGGTTTTTTTTTTTTGGATGACTTAATTGGGTTTTCATCAACGTTTTCTTTTCCCCTTTTAGTTTTCTTTTTTTTTTTTTTTTTTTTTTTTTTTTTTTTTTTTCTGTTACTCAATTGTTTTATATATATATAATTTCCTTCTTTGGTTTATGTCATTTGGTTGGCTTTGTCATTCGGGTGGGTTTTTTTTTTTTTTTTTTTTTTTTGTTTTGTGTTCATCCTTTTTTTTCATATATTTTGTCTTTTTTTTTTCATCTTTTTTTCCCCCTTTTTTGTTAGGGTTTTAGACCCCATTTGTCTCAGATTTTATCAAATATTAACCCAATAATTAATTAGTTTAATTATGTAATAGATTTGAATCAAACAAACATCAAACAAGCATAGATCACATGAACACCAAGAATGATGACTCAGAAAAACCTTTAAAATTGTGGTTTCAAAGTAAAAAACCTAGGAATGATTTAACCTAAACAATTATCAAGGCAACATTTCACTAATAGAATGAAAGTTTATACAATAGACTCAACCCTAAATCGACTGCTACCTCATGTAGTACTTAATCATATGACCGGACGTAGCTTTGAATTCATGAACTCTTCTATTGTAAAATTGTTGCACACAAACACTCCTATTTGTGGTTAACTGATTTCTCTATGGCTTCATATAGATTTGCATTATGGTAGTAGCAACACCGTGTTGATCTTTCTCTATGTGCTCTTGAACTCTCACTGGTTGAATAGATTGAGATGAAGGCTCAGATCTACTTTGAAAGTCTCCAACATAGTGAGATTGAGAGAAACTTGGTTATACAAACCCTAGCCGCACATACGGTGATTTCTCTCTCTAAAAAGCCTTACTAGGGATAGCTTATGATATCCTTTAAATAGCACAACAGACGGATCATGAATCAGGCTTGAAACGAGCAAGTTATGGGCTTTTTTACGTTTCAAATTTTTGCTGATATCACAATCTTGATCGATCAAGCTAGTGTCAACTGGTGTTAAAGTGACAGTTTTGATCAGTCGAGCTAGGTGTCGACTAGTGTCAAAGTGACAGAACCTTGTTTTCTTATTCTGAACTTGATTCTTTGATCTAAACTTGGGTCTTTGTCTTGGACAATAAAATACACCTTTAACACACTCAAGACTCATCAAAAAGACTATAAATGGATTACAATTGATCATAGTTTTCCAACCTAAAAAAATGGACTCTACAATCTCCCTTTGGCAACACATGACAAAACCCAACTACAAGGAATTACCCAAGTTTATAAAGAACATCAATTCAGTGACTTACTATTACAAACTCATCAAACTAAACCGGTCCTGAGAAACCAAAGAAAGAACTAGGTTGACTGACTTGATAAGCTTCATACTTGTCTTTCCTAAAACACTAAACAAACACATAAACACGTGTGTGTGGAAACATAGACAAAAAAATAAAAAATAAAATAAAAATAAAATAAAAGCACACACACTCACACACAATGCTATAAACAAAACACTACAAAGAGTTTGAATAAAAGAATCTGTGAAGCATAGTTACCTTGATACCAAATGTTGAAGAAAAACACAATCAAGGCTATATAAAATAAGTACAAACATAAAATAAGTACAAACCAAATGTTTTAAAACTAAAGCAATAGGAGCAAAGCAAACAAAGTTAGCAAAGAAACTAAGCAAGAATTAAAACCCGTTATCCCCCCCAACAAAACATCTCTCCCCCTCAAAAGATATTTCCTTCTCCCCCTAAGAAATAAACCCTATTAAAAACAGTTAAAAACTAACAAACTGTTAAAAACTTAAATCCAACTTTCTCCCCCTTTTGTCATGATTGACAATGGTCATAAAAAAACAAGCTCTATAGAAAGCAAAGATAACTCCCCCTATGAAAAGCATGGGTTGTAAAAACAACTTTCTTCTCTATAAGAAATAGGAAACAAAACAATTTTTGGGAAAAATAGTATTGGGGAAAATTTAGGAGGTGGGGAAAATAAAGAAACACAAACCAAACTTAAAAAAAAAAAAATAATAATAAATAACGATTCACATGAATAAAAATATTCTCTCTTTCAATATATGCAAACTTGACACTATGTGACCCATGAACAGATGCATACAAAAACTTCTAGACACAATCAATTTAGACTATAAAATATAGATCTCAAGACTATAAAAATTCTGCATGCAAGATATTTTCATGTGTCAAGGTGTCTTGAAAACTCAAATTAATCTTAAAAAATTAAAATTTTCAGTAGTTCACACATCAAGAAAAATAGCATATACTAAAGAATAATGATCTCATGGATTAAGTAATCAAACTAAGTACCCAATTTAGTAAGGAATATGCTTGAGTGTGTGAAAAACTAATCAGCGTACAAGTGTTGTCAATTATGAGATAAAAGACTGCAAACATACAATATAATCAAATGAATTATATTACATCTGTTTGATGGGGACCATCAACTTTAGGGTACAGCATATGACTCCCACATCTTCTAAATGGCTGCTTGCAATCAAAGACAAGTGCAAACAAAATTGAGCTTTTTGCTACTAGCACAGTCAAGGGCATACATTTTTAAGAGAAATTTTTTTTCAAGCCCATACAACATTTTTTTTTATATTGATTTTACCCTTTAATTTTTCTAAAGTGTTGTGCATCCCTTATTTGCACAGGTTTTTCAATTTAGCACTAGGGTATTTGATTGGAAGACACAAGTGGTGAGATAGTCATTTATGCATTTCTCTCCAGATTTTTTTAGTCATTTCCATCAAAGAGAGTGATAATAGACTCAAATAATTTAATCATAAATTTTTATTAAGTATCATACAAAATTTGACACTTGGTCAACTGACATAGTGTGTGCATAGAGTGCTCAACCAAGCTATATAGGGTACACAAGTAAGAAGAATTAATTTCTTAACTAACCCATAAGTACATGTACTATCTAGTACATACTCACACACAAACAGAGATAGTCATTTCTAATATCTTTTCAACAAGTGTGAAAAATAAATAATTTTTTCAAGACACATATCAATGCTTGACTTAAAAACTCTAGGTTCTCAATGAATATTCATTTCATAAAATTAACCTAAAAGAGAGTTTAATAATGAACGACAAGTGTGCATGTGCTAAATTAGAAAATACAGTGCATACATGACTTTTATTCAATTGACACCGCAATATGAATTTGTCTCAAAATTCAATTGACTTTTATGCAACACACTTTCAAGTTTCTCCACAATGTCAAGCATGTTCTAAGTCAAGAAAGAGATATTAGAATTCATGTAATAAACCTCAACAAAAATAAAACAAGACACAAAATCAAATATTTTTGTCCTTTTGAAAATTTTTTTTAATGTTTTTGGGTTTTTTGAATAATAAAAAAAACTAAAAATAGAAAATAAAAATGTCCTCAAATGATTGAAAGAATTAAATTAGGGACAATTCAAAACAACACTCCATAAAATCTTTTCTCACCTGTTTTTTTTTTTTTGGGGGGGGGGGGGGGGGGTGGTGGGGGAGGGGAGGGAGACCATTTTTAAAATTTTCTGTCACAGGTCAACATGCTTAAATTTTTCAAAAGCAGACAAATTTTTTTTCCCAAACTTGTGGTAAGGAGTACATGATCTCCTGTCCTAGATTGAATCATAGAATGTTTAAATTTCAATTTGTGACAATTAGGAGAAATATGATCAGTAACACCACAAAAGTGACAGACATGAACAAATTTAGGAACATTAGTATTCCTAGAAGGGTTTCTAGTCACAAGCTTTGGTTCTTGGCTCAACAAAGAACAATTTGGTCTAATGTGGCCAACAACACCACAATGATGATAGGTAGGCACAAAACCATATTTTTTCTGTAACCTAGGAGGAGGTTTAGACTTAAGTTTAGAAACTTCAGCGTCTACATCAAAACTTTTATCATCTTTAGGCTTTGGGGGTTTAGAAACTGACTCAGTCACAACAACCAGCTTGATACTAGACAATTTTTCAAGTTTACCTTTAGACTTAGCTAATTCTTGTTACAAGCTTTTGTTCTTTTCAACTTCAGAGGCAAAATGTTTATTCAAAATCACATTCAATTCATTTGATTCATCCAAACATACACCCAATGCCTCTTTTTCAAGTTTAACCTTTTTTAACTCTTCCTAGAATTTCTTAGCAATTTTCAAAGAATTAGATAATTCCCAACAGAGAGTTTCACAGACATCAATTAAATCAACAGAATCATTTGTGTTTTCCTTATTTAAATTTTCATAGCCATGAGCAGTAAGACACAAAAAATTATCCATGACAGCGGGGTCAAGGATCACACTCCAAACAAATAGTCATTTCAGAGTGTACCTACTCTAATACCAATTGTTAGGGTTTTAGCCCCCAGCTATCTAAGATTTTATCAAATATTAACCCAATAATTAATTAGTTTAATTATGCAATAGATCTAAATCAAACAAACATCAAACAAGCATAGATCACATGAACACCGAGAATGATGACCCAAGAAAACTTTTGAAACTGTGGTTCAAAGTAAAAAACCTAAGGAGAATTTAACCTAAACAATCATCAAGGCAACATTTCACTAATAGAATGGAATTTTATACAATAGACTTAACCCTCAATCTACTGCTACTCCTTGTAGTACTTACTACGTGACCACACGCATCTCAAAATCCACAGACTCTTTTATTATGAAACTGTTGCACAAAAACACTCTTGTTTATGACTTTGAGACTCCACTCAAAGGTTTTAGATCAGTAGTTGTTGTTAACTGATTTCTCTATGGTTTCTTATAGATCTACACTATGGTAGTAGCAACACCATGTTGATCTTTCTCTATGTGCTCTTGAACTCTCACAGGTTGAGTAGATGGAGGCTCATATCTACTTTAAAAGTCTCCAATATAGTGAGATTGAAAAAAATTTTGTTATACAAACCCTAGCTGCACATACAGTGATTTATCTCTCTAAAAAGCATTACTAAGGATAGCTTATGATGTCCTTTAAATAGTACAACAAACGGATCATGAATCGGACTTGAAACGAGCAAGTTATGGGCTTTTTTGCGTTTTATATTTTTGTTGATATCGCAATCTAGATTGATCAAGCTGGTGTCGAAGTGACAATTTCAATCGGTCAAGCTAGGTTTCAAGTGGTGTCGAAATGACAAAACTAGAACCTTTGTTTTCTTGCTCTAAACTTGATTCTTTCTTGATCTGAACTTGGGTCTTTGTCTTGGAAAATAAAATACACTTTTAACACACTCAAGACTCATCAAAAAGACTATAAATGAATTACACTTGATCACGGTTTGCCAACCTAAAAAAAGGGACTCTATATATATATATATATATATTTTTTTTTTTCTAATTTATATTCTTTTTTTTCTAGTAGGGCTATGAAAGTAAATTTATATAAACTACATTTTCTATCCCTCCACTTTTCTATCCTCTTTTCATTTTCTATTCTCCCAATTTTCCACCCCTCCAATCAAATGAACCCTTTAGGCTATAACATCTTTGACATACAAACCCACAATATCTTTGACACACTCCCTGAAACTTAAGGTAGAGGATTGATGATAACTTGAGTTCGGAATATAAGCTTGTGAAGATGCCTTGAAGATGACCATGAATGACTAGATCAAATGTAGAATAGGTTAGGCACAATGTGGAATGAATCTTGCAAAAGACATCGAGTGAATGATAAAGGATGGCTACAAGGGCCTAAGAATGGTTGCACTGGTGACCAAAGAGTGAAAGTGATAGGCTTAGATGGCACTTAACATAAACATCAACACCAGACATAAAAGGAAGGTTTTTTTTTAATTTTTTTTTATTAGATGGTATTTAACTTTAGAGTAGCATATCAAAATTTTAAAAGTTTAGAGGGAAAATCAAAATTGTCAAATCTTATTATGTTGGCAAATCCAAGCCAAAACATATTTTTATGTATTTGAGTTGTAAAGTTTTTAGTATCTATATAGTGTTGAAAATCTATGTTTAAAACAAAAAATAAATAATAAAAAGCTAAATAAATTGTTCAAAAAAGAGGAAGTTCTGCTGCCTCGGCTGCATCTTGATCAATCAAGGTTCATTTAAACCTCGACTCTAGTTGATAGATTGAAATTTGATTTTTACTTGTAATTCAACAAAGCATGATGACTTAATGATCTAGCAATCTGTGCACTAAGATTCTATGACATATATTAACCCTCATTAAGTTGTTATAATCATAGAGAGGACATTGTGGAAGTTAGAGAAGTTGTTGCAACTATTGTGTACCAATGGTTTTGTTCCTATGAAGACATTTGCACCAACATCTATCGCAATCAAGAGTTGTTGTTGTGAATTCAGCCATGACTCACGAAATTGGTATTTGTGCACCAAAGTGATTCACAGGGAGTCCAACTGGGTTGGAGTTGCGTTAGGTAATGTTAGTAAATTCTATTGTAGGTAACAATACTAAGATCATGTACATTTTGTATTACTATAACTTTCATTCTACATAATGATTCTTTGAGTTTATGGTAAGCTTCAAACCACCCGTTGAGGTTTTTCCCATTAAAGTTTCTCCATCATAACCATATGGCTTATGTCAAAATTTATTTTTAACATTTATTTTTGGCGGGGTTGTGCCCATCACTATTTGACCTAGAGCTTTACATAATCGACTTAATTAATCAACTTAAGTAATTAATTAAAACTAATCAGGGTCTAAATTCCCTAAAAAAATTAACACCAAACTTTAAGAATGCAATTTACAATTTAGTATATATTGTAATTTGTTTTCTCATAAAAAGCACCTATTAGGAACCCCTTGTAGTTTTAGTAGTAGTGTAATTCCATAGTATAATTATTGTAATTCCATTGTTTTCCTTGCCATTAGTTAGTTAGGTTAGTTACAAGTGGATTACCAGAGATAGGATTTAGATAGAGCTAGTTAGAGCTTTAAGCACATGTAGTTCATTAATCACATGGGCTCATTGGTGAGAGTACATGCTTAATTAGTAAGTCAATAGGATTAAGCTATGTGTGGCTAATATGAGAGAGCTTGAGTTGTATAAATAGTTGCATGTATCCATCATTTGGAATATCTTGGAGAATAAACGAATTCCTTCCTTGATACATTTCTTTTCTATCTTAATATTTCTCTATGGAGTTGACTATCTCAAATTAAGTCATGAATTCGAATACAGTTATCATCCATTT
Source organism: Quercus robur (assembly GCF_932294415.1). NCBI lineage: Eukaryota > Viridiplantae > Streptophyta > Magnoliopsida > Fagales > Fagaceae > Quercus > Quercus robur. The sequence goes on along the minus strand of NC_065534.1, from coordinate 36,435,129 downwards.
CCAATCACTTCTTACCCATCTCCCTAAGGAACTACCGGATTTCTACATTCTTAATAGTATCTGAGAATGAGAGGATGTGGAAAACAAGAGAAATTAAGAGGGCTAAAGAGTTCATGGAACTAATTGAAGAAGAATTATGGAGAGAAAAGAGAAGAAAGAGATATTAGAGCTTGATAATTTTAAGAAAGAAAATAAAGAGAGAATAAAGAAAAGCAAAGGGGGGAAGATGTGCTCGATTAGGAAGAGAAGAAGATAAGGTAAGAGATAATATATAAAGACAAAACTTTCTTTTAAACTAGTTTGGAAGAATCTCTTCCAACTTGTTACATGACGATTTATAAAATTATTTTGGTGTATTATTATTATTGTTATTTTTATTATTTTAAAGTACTCTAAAGGGAAGGGAAAGATATAAGGGGAGAAAAGAAGAAAAATAAAATAAAATAAGAAAAACGTTGAAGAGAACTTTTTGGGCTTGGTTTTTGTTTTGGATTTGTGACAGCATATTAAAAGATTTTGTTAATGGTCACACGTTTTTATGGGCTCAGGCCCAGCTATGTCGAGGTAAAATGCTTGAACTAATCCAGGATTAGCCCACGAGTGTCTTCATGAGAGGCCGAGAGCATTGGTTGTAATGATGCCACGTTTTGAATACATAACCATATGTGCTGACTAAAGGATGAGGCCCTCACTCCTCAGCTTTACAAAATTTTCCTCCTCGTAAAATTAGTACCAAAAAAAATCGAAACCATGAGGATAAGCCACTTGCGGAGAACTCGTGCTTCAAACACTTCCATTCAATTCTCAATTACCATTTGAAACCCATCTAACGGCTCATATTCATTTGAGAGGAGCTAAGAGAAGGATATAATATAATATTAACATCCTACCCACTTTGCCTTCACTCCTCTATTCATTTCAACAATTCCAAGCTCGGATTTTGAAGAGAAAATAAACAAAGAAAGCTAGTTAAGATGGCTTCTCTAACAATGGCATTTGCTCCAGCAGCTGGAAGAGTGTTTGCCGCAACAGCAGCAAAGGGTGCTGGTGGAAGCAAAGAGGAGAAAGGGCTTCTTGACTGGATTATTGGAGGGTTACAGAAGGAGGACCAGCTTCTTGAGACTGATCCAATCCTCAAGAAGGTGGAGGAGAAGAATGGTGGCACCACCAGCAATGGGCGCAAGAACTCAGTGGCTGTCCCTCAGAAGAAGAAGGGTGGTGGCTTTGGAGGCCTTTTTGCCAAGAATTGATGCCCTCTTTTGGGGTCATTCATCATTTTCTGGCATTTCACGTATGCCATGTTCATGTCTGTTTTGCTTTCAATCTTTAGTGATTATGGAATGCTTAAGTCATGTTTACTTCTTAGTGTTCTGTTTCTTAAGGATTATTATTAATTCATTTTGGGTCAGCTAGCAACTAGCATCTTATATGTTGCTAAGATTTTTTATTTTTTTTATTGATGGTGAGAATGCATGAAATGGGAAATTAGACTGATAAGGTGATGGTGCCAGAGCTTTTTTTTTTTTTTTTTTTTTTTTATGGGGTGCCAGAGCTATTAAATAGACCAGTGTACTGCACATGTCACTGATAAGCTCTCATAGTCTAATTAGTAATTATGGATCCGAGAGAGAGAGAGTGATGAGTGTTGTGTATGTGTATAATTGTGCCAATAGCGAAAAGAAAAGCAATCTGGGACACGGATTAACAGTGAATGTAGCATTTTCCATGAGTCATGATTTTTGCCATGGACCCTTCGGGGATAGCTGATAAAATGGAACGACTCTCAAGAATAAGGATAGCAACACACTTTTTTGAAAAAAAAAATATATGTATTTAAGCAAGACACTTTCTGAATGGAATGGCTACTGCCTAGATAAATATTATACATAATTGGGAGTGGAAGGAAACTGTGAAAAACATGTTTAACACCATATAAATAGCATATTAAGCCATAGCCTCATGTGAGCATATCACTATTAGGCTACAGGGTAATTGTAACAGTCAAGAACTTTGCCAGCAACAATAATTTCTTTCACAAAACCTTTGCATAAAATGTGTGTCCGGGAGAGAGAGAGAGAGAGAGAGAGAGAGAGGATGTGGACCTCTAAGAACGGCCTGAAGTCATTTGTTCGTTTTGTTTTCCCCCCAATCCCATCATGTGTTGTGAAGAAACATTCTTGACTTATGAGTGTTTATGTTTTACTGTTTTAAGTTGAAAGTATGAGCAATTGAAAGTATGAGCAAAACTATTTAAGTATCAGGTTTCCTGATAGCTCACAGAAAGTCCATAACACCTTCTCTGAAAACCATTTGAGATGGCCACTGCTTCTTCTGATTGCAGTACCTAATTAAAATTGCTTCACCTTTTAATAGTTGAGCCAGTGTCGTCCTTTCAGAAATCAGAAGATTAAAAAAGGGATGCCAAAACCAACAAAACTGGAATTTACAGAGAAATAAACAAAAACGCATATGACCTAGAAGGCCCTTGACATAAATTCTTGAACAAAATATTATATATTTTACAATATCAAGAGTTCGCTGTTACAGAATTTGATCTTGAAAAAGAAGAAGAAGAGTTGATGAACTCGATGCAATCCTCAATGGCTTCTGTTCTATGGGAATCAACAGGAGCTACGAAGGCTGGATTTGATCTTCCTATTGAAGAAGAATCCTTAGGTGACTGTCTTTTCCTCGTAGTCACCGACTGTAGAGCTCTTGCTACCTTATCAGCAAGATTCTTAAGGTATCTGATAGTTAACTCAGACCCTTTAGGCAGTTTGAATCTGCAATTTCTAGAAAAGCCTCTCTTACTATAGTTTTGTCTAGAATAAGGATAACCGCTTGTCTTGTCCATGAAGAGAGAGAGAGAGAGAGAGAGAGAGAGAGAGAGTTGTGAGTGGAATAGCAAAAAATGTAGACAACAGCAGGAGAAATATATTAAGTTGTGGGTGTAGTAGATGATAAGAGTGTAGACGAAATATATAGAAAAGAACTAAAAAGTAAATGCCGAAAAGGTCGATGGAGGCGGTGAGAAAAGAGAGCGTAAGCAATAAAAAGAATACTGCTTGCTTTCTCTACTTTCTGACGCACACCCGGCTACAACCATGGACCATGATGAGTATATTTCTTTGCTTGCATGTACTGCAAGTGTAGAAAAGTTAGTGCAACCAAACATATATAAAATTTTAAAAAGAATTGAAATGAATGGTTTTGGTCAGGTAGGTAATGCTAGATCATCATGTTTAACTAAAATATAAGAAAACATTAAGGGCTTAAGCTTAAGCAAACCATTTGCTTCTAGTTTTTCTAGGCACAATGTTGTATGTGTACCTGCAAGCAGTTAGGTCCTCAAAGAGGAAACAATTAACCATGCATTCTTGTAAACCCAGTTCATGATTCTTCAGTCTCTTAAAAAAACTTATGTGACCATTCCATTTTATCCCCAAAGAGGAAACGATGCATTCTTGTGACTAAAGTGAATGGCCAACCCTTTGGAATTTAATATTACCTTCATCACCAACACTTACCTAATTAGTATTTATTATCTATAAATAGATGGTAATGAATTACCTAATATTTATATAGTGAACAACATCAAGATGTTTCCATCAAATTAAGGAATAAAGAGAATGCCCCTGCTATTAGACTATTAGAATGTGGTCGTGGGTAATGATATCCCAATATAGGTCCTGTGTAGGAAAGTTAAAGGAGTGGACCTATCCAAGGGTGTTAACTAAATTGTGAAGAAAAAGAGAAGGTGCAGGAAGAAAGAAAAAGAAAAGAGAAAAGAGAACAACAAAAAATAATAGGGCAAAAGTTTAACAGAGCTGCCTTTTATAAAAAAGAAGTAACAACTCCGCAGTATCCAATTGGTGTGTCTTGCTTTTAAAGTGCTTTTGATCTTATGTTAGAAATTCTGAAGGAATCGGACCATGATTGATGCAGAGAGAATGGTGGATGGCCGGTGGGGGAAGGCACAAGTGGGGCACTAGGCATTACTACTTCCATTTGCTTTATTGAATTTTAGCATTTACACACAACTTTTCGGTAATCTGTTAGTAATAATGTACAACATCCATAACAAACACTCTAAAGCTTTTTATAGCTTAAAAAGAGCTCCAAACAAATGATTCCCAAATATCTTATTCTTTAGTGAGAAATCCATCAATAACTAAACATGCTTGTCAACGACCAATTCACTACAAAAACTGGTCTTTTCCAAATACTATGGGCTTGAAATTTAATTCCAAACCAAAACCCTGCTATATTTGGGCATGAGTAGCATGAATATATTCTGAACCTTTTTTTCACAATAAGAGGACACTAAGAATTATTGGACAAGACCAGAAGTAATATCATATGATGATAGGTCTTACTCTTATGCCTCAAACCAAAGAAAAAGACATACATAAAGTTTCTAGAGACAGACAGATGAATTGTTGGTAAAATCTAATGTAATCATACCATCACAGAGCATTGATTACATCTTGCTTCTCATGTTGGTGCAACTTTTGTCAGTATCTGCCGGTAAGAGTTTCCAAATCTTACCAGAATTACTTGGCATTAAAAATATCATGAGTTCCCTTGGAGCCAAACTCACTCATCTTCAACCAAAATTTATCTTACAGACTCATACATACAACAAATGCATTGTCTCTCTCTCACAATGAGCATCCATATGGTTGTGGGATCCACACTTTGTGAGAGCAATGATGCATATTTTGGATGCATGACATACATTCTCCATCCCAAGTTCCCAACTCCCCCTCCCCTTAAAATATAAAACAAAAAATAAATAAATAGATAAACCAAAAGGAAAAGAACTAAGAAAGAAAGAACGAAAAAAATCATGAGTTGGTGAAGATGCTCTGATAAGATGTTGCCCTTTTTCCGGACAGGTGCCTAAGCATTCAATTTAGTCGACCACAAAGGAAGATCAAGATCTTTTAATTAAAACCAATGTTTTAAACCAACTGCTCCATGTTGTAAATCATGAATGATTTGATGTCTTCCATCCCAAAAATAAAGCTACATCAGTAGCCAACTCCAGTTCAAGCACAGAAAGGTCATAAAACTTCTGAGATAAGCAGTTAATGTATAGAAGCTATAATGACACGTATTTCAAGGCCACTGCTTATCAACACTTTACGAGAAGGCATTTGGGGAAGACTAATATCAACACTGCACTTAAATTTATTAATGTAATTTCTCTTCACAGGTATTTATGATAGAGAATTTGAGCTAAGATCATAATAATATCAATAGATATATAATTGAAGTAAAAAGTATTATAAAGATGGAAGAAACATTCTCTGGATTTAATTTTTAAACCAAAGAAACTAAAAATTACTTTTAGACGAAAGATCTATACAGCATGAAACAGTACAAGACAGGTTAAGAGACCATAGAAGTAACCAGCAAAGCTAGAAAGGAGCATAATCAAATTCCTTCAATCTATGGTTTTCAAATGTATCTTCACTCAACCATCTCTTAAATAATCAGTCAAATTGACCGCCTGAAATCAGTTTCCATGATGAACTAGCAACATTTATAATAAGTGCTAGACACTATTCGAAATTTAACCAATAAACTGTAATCTGTACATATAATATAATTATATATTAGTCAGAGAGTCGGTACTCCTTCTGCTCCACCAAATTTTTATTAGTTTATGTCAAGCTTATTTGGTTAGCTTTTAGCTTTTAGAGATTATATATAACTTTTTAAAACCTCACTTTTTCTTACCTTTTTAAAGAACTAATATATTTAACACACTTTCAAAAAAAAAAAAAAAAAACCAATCAACAAAAGGATGAGACTAAAAGTGACTTCTGAATTCCAATCCATTAAGAAACCTTAGGGAACAAAACAATTCATTGAAGAAACAATTAAGAACATCCTTAATCACCACCTGCCAGACCCCTTAGGAACTGATTTCCTACCTCAAGAAGTCCAAGCTTTGAAAGAGACTAAGATTGCATAAAAAGTAAAACTGAATTCTTCTATAAACTGCCCGAAGATCTTGTTTGGAACAAGTACATGGTATATACATACACATTTAGATGTTCTATCAAGGAACTTAATTCCAAAGCAAACAAAGCTCACTGTGTATCATTCATGACAAGCAAAACCTCCCCACCATGATTGATGATGCAATCTAAGAATTCCCTAACTTCTTCATCATCTTTATAAGTCTCAGGAGCAACAAGATCACTATCCAAATTATACCAAACCCCATCGATCCTTTTCAACGTAATCCAATGCCTACTTTTCCAAAGCCCACCATACTTTATAACCGAAACATTAAGCACAATACCCATCAAAGTATCATCATCGAGATTGATCAAAGATGATCCGTTACGCCGATCATGCCAAATTACACTCTTGCCTTTCCCTTCTAATGCCACCATTAGTACATTTATGTCATAATTTCCTGTGATTGCATTATAATGAGGCTTAAAGAGCACAGATAATGGTGTCCAGCTCACCTTGCTTGGATCATCAAGAACAAGTTTCTCAGCAATTTCATTCAAGCTGGCTCGAGTAAACGCGTCCTTTTGCTGTTTTATGATGCGTAATTTTATATTAACAACAAACCCATTAAAAGATCAAACTGAACAAACAATTAAAGCTTTTCTTTTTTTGACAATTGGAGAGAAAGAAAAGATGACAAATTGTGAGATTTCGTTTGGTTGCTGAGAAAACAGAGAAAACGAAAAAAAAAAAAAAAAAATTAAAATCCTATACACAGAATCCTCAACTGAGCCAGAGTGATTGTTTTAGGGAAAGCAGAGTTCAAACTGGAGTGTCATGTTCTATTGGGTTCCAAATAAGTGGAAATAAAGGTTTAATAAATTCAATTTATTTTCTTTTTGTTTCTCACTAACCAAACAAAGCTTGAAAAAATAAAATAAAAAAGTAATGAAAGAGATGGGGGTTTAGGAAAAGGGGTACCTGAAAGAGATTGTTGAGGGAGTGCAAAAGGCAGAACTGTAATCGTTGCCTCTCATGATAGATTTGGGAATTCTCTGTCGCCATCTTCAATTTCTCACACACTGAGAATCACCAAACAGAAGACGAATTCTAGGGTTTTAGCTTTGCTTGCATGGACATAGAAACCGAGATCAATGCTTTTTTTAGGCTCTAAAATTCTCCTTTTTTTTTCCCGAAATGGGTCTTTTTTAGCAATTTGGTTCCGATTCGGTGCTCTTTCAGATTTTTTTTTTTTTTTTCCTTCTTCTTCTTCAAGTTTAAAAAAAGTTTCAACGTCTGGAAAGACAATCGTCGTTTTCAGCAAATGTTCGTCGTTTTGGGGGGAATATAAAACTTACTGGTTAAGCAGCATTTAAAAAATAAATAAATAAATAATTTTAAAATGTTTTATCCAACCGGATAAGATAAATCCAAGTCTCCAACAACATTTTCTATATAAAAAAAGATGTTTTATTCAACCAGATATTATAAATCCATAATTTTAAAAATCGGTAAGGGGAAATAACTGAAAAATGTCAAATAACCAGAAAAGCTCCCGTTTGTCAACTGTTAACCCTTTTTTTTCTTTTTTCTTTTTGGGACTGGTTATGAAGGTTTTTGTCGAACTAAATTGGTGCTTGGAACTCAGTTGAACCAACTAGTCCAATTCAGTTTGTAAAACCATGAATAAATCAGCCAATTCACAATTGTATGATTGATAGATAATGGACTCTTAAAAAAAAAAATGATTAAAAGGAATATATTATGGCATTGGCCACTAATCATTCGATGCCAAAGTTAATGAATATTACTACTTCTTTCTTTTTTGGTTTTCTAAAGAGAAATAGATTCTTTTTTGGTGATCAATTTGCGTACCTTGATCCTAGTATTTCAAATTTTTTTTCTTGAATAAATACTTTATTTCCAATAAGAAACAGAGGGAAAAAAAAAAAAAAAAAGTGAAGACCTATTACCATAACAGTTACTACTTCAATATATGGCCAATCAGTCGCCTTTAGTTTAGTTATAGTTGTCATAGGGGCTTTTCTGGCCTCTTCTCCTGACTCAATCATGTTAGTTGATTTGGTTGGGTTATCATTGAACGGTTAAGATTTTGGATAGTTGTTTTGCTTAACTGAATAGGCATATAAGTGCATTTGAACATGGGATTGAATTCTAAACAGAATGATTCAAATTTCTTAAGAAATTCATAGATCTATCTAATCGTTACAAGATCTATTCTATGGATGATCAAACTTCAAATAACTTGAATTCAAGATAGCTATTCAAAATCTTAGTGAAAGACTGGATTAGTTATCTTACTCACATGTTATGTTTCCAATGGATCTTCAATTACATATTTGATGTCATGGCATGTAAGATTCTAATGAAATAGATGATCACAAGGTGCAACTAATCAAATCACATGCTTTCTAAAAGGAAACAAATTATGTTCATGTTACCTTTAAAAAATATTTTAAAGATTTTCTTAGTTAAGTTACCTGTTTTCACTACCTCACAAAATATATATATATATATATATATATATATATGGTGGTGGATTTACTTCAAAACTGTACTTATAGGATTAAAGGCTTGAGGAGGTTTGAATCACCAATTATCTTCAACTATCCACATACCTTCAACCTAAAATGTAATAGAGGTGTCATGTTGTCCTACCTTTTCAGTCAAAAAAAAAAAGAGGTGTTATGTTGTCAAGTTTAGGAATGGCAACGGGTCAGGTTCGGGCCGGGTCTTTTCATACCCGAACCCGACTCGCGGGTCTAGACCTACGACCCGAACCCGGCCCGATTACTAAACGGGTTTTTTTCCCAGAGCCCAGACCCGCCCCACCGGGCTCCGCGGGCTCCGTTTAGCCCAACCAAAAAAAAAAAAAGAATTGAACTCAACGGTGTACACATACAAAATATGGTTGTGTTTATGTTTATGTAATGAGATTTTCAGATATACATATAAAAGCATAACAAAATATTGAAAAAGTTTCTGGCATTATCTTTTTTTTACTTTGAATTTGACATGTACACATAAAATCCACCATATATTGTCTGAAGAGAGGCTGAATGCCACGAGACCTGAAGAAGAACTCAACGGCGTCGTTGTGTCCGCCACTGTCGTGCCATACAATCTTTAAAAAAAAAAGAAAAAAAAAAAAAAGAGTTTCCCTTTCAAACACAGATCCACAAACATAGATTCACATAATCACAAACACAAACTCAGATTTGAGAGAGGACATGAACCCAAAAAAAAAAAATGAACCCAAAAAAAATATTGGAGAACTCGGTTCACCAAGGCTCTATCTCCGATCTTGGACTCCTACTCGGCCTCTCTCTATCTCAGACCACCAAGATCTCCGATGATCGGCGGTGGGCCTCTCTACCTGTCACGGCTTAAACCTCGCACATCTCTCTCCGATCTAACCTCCGTGCTTCTCCCTGGCAAATAGCAACCACCACGTGATGAGAGTGAAGGTGAGGGTGGGACGGTGGTGAATGAGGGTGAGGGTGAGGGTGACTGCCAGACTGGGTGAGACCGTGTGGGGTGGCTTGAGAGAAAATGAGACAGAAAGTTATTTGAGGGTGAGGTGAGAGCACTGAGAGAGATGGCTAGAGCTAAGAGATATCAGAGAAATGAGTTAGGGTTTGATATAAGTGATATATATATATATATATATATATATATATATAAATATCAGAGCCATAAACAGTGTCTTCCCCCTTATGGTATCAGAGCCACTCTTTTCTGGCCGGTGGTAGTGTGGTTGTGTTCTTTGTCTCTTGTCCGTGTCTACCCGAACGCTTGATATTCCGTTGTTGTGTTCCCTTCTTACCGTCGTTGGCGCCACCCTAGTCGTAAAGTGAATTCCTAGGACCTAGCTGTAAGGCCCGTTTGAGCCAAGAGAGGGCGTGTAGGGCATGAGAGGTATGAGGTTGGTTAGGGTATGTGTTACGAAATGCAACGGTTGTGAGAAAAACATGATAACTGAGTGTTGAACCTAGGATAGTATGGATAAGTTGTGGAGATCCAACTCCTCTATCAGCTCCAGGACTAGTTGTCCTCCTGATATTGTAAATGAAAAAGATCACACTATTGATGATAATGAGGTGATCCCTGATTTTCGTAAATGGACTATTCCTAAAGTTGATACTAAGACCATTTATAAAACTAGTTTTGTTGAAAGTACTTTTCATTCTACTTACAAAGCTAGAACTGTTGAACAAATTTTTTCTATTTCGAGAATTCATGAAAAATGCTGTTTGTTTACTAAAAAGAATATTAATGACTTCCTTGCTGCTAAAAAATTCAGTTATTTGCATATTGGTATGGTTCAAGTTGCTATTAAACCACTTACCCGAAAGGGTATTAATGCTTTTGTTCTCACGTGTTTAAGAGATGCTAGATTTAAGATTTTTAAAGATAGCATTCTTGGCATGATCACTGCTTCTTTGTATGATGGTCCTGTTTATTTTAACTGTTATCCTGATCTTACTCTTGCTTTGGATGATCCTAATATTGTTAAAGCTTTAACTTTGAATATTGCTTCATCTGGATATCACATGGAAGAGGGTAGTAAGCCTTTTGCTTTGATCTATCGCATTTATTACAAACTAATGGGTACTCAAATGAATCCTTGTGCTTTAATGCCTAGAGAACCTTCAGGTAAAACCATGTTAATTCAATGTTCAACTCCTGATGCTAAAATCCAAGTTCCAAAAATGATTCAATGGCAAGATGTTAAACTTCCTAAGGATTGGTTGTTAGAACAAGAAACCCCTCCTGCTAAACCCATTTTTGATGAGCTTGATCTCACCCATATTCAACAATATCTTGATGGTACTGTTAAAATAAGTTTTCAAAACAATCCACCTTTGAAGATCAACGAAGGAAGACATTCCTTTGCTGGATCTGAAAGTATTTCAAAAAGAGATCGCGAGATCAATGAATTTTTGAAAAAGAATTTGGAAACATCCTCTGATTTAAAGCTAAAAGGTATTTCAAGTGATAAATCCCAATTTAGCTCTGTTTACTATTCAACTAAACCTGAAACTTCCACTCCATTTAGTAAAACTGCTAATGAAGATGAGGAAGACACTGTTTCTATTACTCCATCTGATTTTGATTCTCCTATTGAAACTCCTCCTGTTTACCAAAATCAATTAAGAGTTTTGACTGTTTTAAATGATGATTTTGAAATTGATTGGGATTCTTTGTACAATGAGTTTATGCTTGCTTCAAACAAAACCAAGAGAAAATATTTCCAAGATAATTTTGCTCAGTCTGATAAAGACCGTGTTAAAAGAAAATGGTTGGAAATGATGAATCAATTGAAAAAACATATTTTGTTTTTTGATTTTCTTGAAAACCATTATGTTCCAAATAATGAGGTTTCAAAACAACATTTGAATGTGATAAAGAGATCAAATTTTGTTAAGATTGATAAAACCATTGTTAGGTCTAGTCATCCTCCTCTTGATTCAATTTTGATAACTACTAAAAAAGATGAAGTAACAAAAGAGGAAGTGAAGGACTCTCCTTTCAAAATTGCTGATGATCAAACTCCCATTGTTAGCCTTATTGAACAAAACAATTTTACTAATCAATCTTTGCATATTATTGGTCAACAGCTTGACCGTATTGAAGAAAAAATTGTTGAAAAATCTGTTTCTGAAAAACCTGTTTATGAAAGATCTGAGAAACCTTTGATTGATTTACCCAGTCAAGGAGAAAAAGTTGTGTTCAAAACTTCTCAGTCCAAGACTCTTGAAATTGTTGAAAAAATGCTTTCTGATTTAAAAGTTAAAACTGAGGGTACTTCTACAAGAACTCCAACTGCTCTCACTATTTCCAAAAAAGAAATTGTTTCTGAAGAAATTACAGATTCTGATACTGTGTCCTCTGTTTCTTCTGTTCCTGTTGATGAACTTTATGAATGGAATATTGATGGTTTGTCTGAACTAGAAATCGTTACTAAAATGATTCACATGTCTATGGTTAGTATTGCTTATCAAAATAACCATAATCTTGATCAACCTGATGTTATTAACTTAATTGTTACTGGGTTTTCTGGTGCTCTTCGTGGATGGTGGGATTCATATCTCACTGAAGACTCCAGAGAGTTTATTAAACATGCTGATAAAAAGAATGATGACTGTTTGCCTATTTTTGATGAAAGTATTGTTTGTAATGGAGACAATACCTTGGTCTGTACTATTCTCAAACACTTTGTTGGTACTCCATCCAATATTTCATCTCATGATTATTTAAATAATTTGAGTTGTCCAACTATGTCTGAATACAGGTGGTATCAAGATGTTTTTATTTCCAGAGTGATGCTCCGGAAAGATTGTCTTAAGTTTTATTGGAAAGAAAAGTTTATTGACGGTTTGCCTCCTATCTTTGCTCATAAGGTAAAACAAGAATTAGTGGGTAAAAATGATTTTATTGATTATAATAATTTAACCTATGAAGATATTTTTAGTACTATTAAAAAACTTAGTACCAATAGGTGTAATGGTAAAAAATTGTTAAAACACCAACTAAGGTACAGATATAACTTTGTTAAACCGAATTGTTTCTATGCTAAGAAGAGATTTGTTAACAGTGGAAAATCTGGATACTTTAATAAAAATTGTAAAAGAAAACCTAGAAATTTAAGAGACAAATTCAACATACTAAATATTGATAATTCTTCCGATATTAAAATTGGTAATAGAGATTCTTGCTGCAATGTTATTAAAACCAATGTTCTCACCAAGAGTAAAGAGGATAAAACTTTGGAAAAATTTAATAAAAAGAAAGCTAAAGAACTAACTGTTAATGATTTACAACGTGAAATTAATATTGTTAAACAAGAAATAAGCAACTTAAAACATGATTCTAAAGATGATAAAAGTGATAAAAATAATCTTAAACAAGGACTTGAGCATAATGATGGATATGAATCCTGTCAACAAACTCTTCTTTCTGGTAAAGGTATCCCTGATGATGTTACTATTTCTCAACTTGCGCTTGTTAATAAAATAATTCCTTCAAAATACTTTGAAAAATCTACTGAAAGATTGGTTTCTGCTAATGGTTCTCAGATGAAAATAAAGTATGAATTGAATAATGCTCATGTATGCCATGCTAATGTTTGTTTCAAGATTCCTTCTGTTCTTGTTAAAAATATGACTGATAAAGTGATTCTTGGTTTGCCTTTTATAAATGCTTTATATCCTTTTCTTGTTGAACATGATGGAATTACTACTGATCCTTTTGGAGAAAAAGTAAAGTTCAAATTTGCTTCGAAGTTTGATATTGATACTAATACTGCTTCAAACATGATTCATGCTAAAATTAAACATCTTCAATTTCTTCAGCAAGAAGTTAGATACAAGAAAATTGCTGAACAAATTTCTGATAAATTGTTGCAATCCAAAATTGATAATTTTCAGAAAATGTTGATTGATGATGTTTGCTCCGATGTTCCTAATGCTTTCTGGCATAGGAAAAAACATATTGTTGATTTGCCATATGTCAAGGATTTTGATGAGAAAAATATTCCCACTAAAGCTCGTCCTATCCAAATGAATGTTGAAACTGTTGAATTTTGCAAAAAAGAAATCCATGATTTGTTGCAGAAAAAATTGATTAGGAATAGCAAGTCTCCTTGGTCTTGTTCAGCCTTTTATGTCCAGAAAAATGCTGAAATTGAAAGAGGAACCCCAAGATTAGTCATTAACTACAAACCACTGAATAAGGTTTTAGAATGGATTTGGTATCCTATTCCCAACAAGAATGACCTTGTCCGTAGGTTGAATGAAGCTGTTGTGTTCTCTAAGTTTGATATGAAATCTGGGTTTTGGCAAATTCAGATTAGTGAGAATGATAGGTACAAAACTGCTTTCACCACTCCTTTTGGACATTATGAGTGGAATGTTATGCCATTTGGCCTTAAAAATGCCCCAAGCGAGTTTCAAAATATCATGAATGATATTTTTAACTCCTTCAGTCATTTCACCATTGTTTATATTGATGATGTTCTTGTTTACTCTAGCTCTATTGATGAACACTGGAAACATTTGAATTCGTTTCTAGATACTATCAAAAGAAATGGTCTTGTTGTCTCAGCCAAAAAGGTTAAACTATTCCAAACCAAAGTTCGTTTCCTTGGCTATGATATCTCTGAAGGACAGATTCGTCCTATAGATAGAGCCATCCAGTTTGCCGATAAGTTTCCTGATGTTATCATTGACAAAACACAACTCCAAAGATTTCTTGGGTCATTAAACTATGTTGCAGACTTTTACAAAGATATGAGGAAACAATGCAAACCTCTGTTTGATCGGTTAAAAAGTAATCCTCCTCCTTGGTCTGATGTTCATACTTCTATTGTTAAACAAATCAAAACTCATGTTAAGACATTGCCTTGTCTTGGTATTCCTACTGTTGGAGCTTTCAAAATTGTTGAAACTGATGCCTCTGATGTTGGTTATGGTGGTATTCTGAAACAAAGAATTTCTCCTGAGTCATCTGAACAAATTGTTCGTTTCTATTCTGGTATTTGGAACAATGCACAGTTAAATTATAGTACTATTAAAAAGGAAATTTTATCTATAGTACTATGTATTTCAAAATTTCAAAGTGATTTGTTAAACCAAAAATTTTTGTTACGTATTGACTGCAAAAGTGCTAAATATGTTATTGAAAAAGATGTTGAAAATATTGCCTCAAAACATATTTTCGCTAGATGGCAAGCTATTTTAAGCGTTTTTTATTTTGATATTGAATATATTAAGGGTTCTCAAAATTTTATCCCTGATTTCCTTACTCGTGAATTTCTGCAGTGTCACCATGACAAGTAGAAGACCAAAAGATAATCCTCCTGCTAAAACTGATAAACAAATTGTTAAAAAGGAACCTGCTTCTCCTCTTGAAATAACCAACCGTTTCACCACCCTAGGAACCATCCCTAGGATTAATTACTCCACTGTTCTTACTTCATCTTATGATCCTTATGCCTTAACCCCTGTTAACCGGCCCATCAAAACTGTTTATCCAAAAAATTCCCCTCAATACATCAAAAAACAATATTTCCAACACCTGTTTTATATTGAACCCAACAGAGCCTCTATTTCTGATCCGCTCAGACTTGCTAGGAGTTATTTCCCTCCAAAGTTTCATTGGATTCCGGAGCATAGGGAAAAGAATTTAAATTATTATTCTGATCTTCTGCGCCATGAAAGATCTATTATTATTAACACCATTTCTGATCACAAAGATGTTTCCAAAATTATTTACCACAGTGTTTACTTGGCCAATTTTATTTCTGAAGAACAATGGGGCTCTTCTCTTACATCTACCAGAACAATGCCAAGTTCCCCCATTCCCTATTCATATTATGATTATATCATGGCTTGGTCAAGATTCATGCTGCACCAGAATGAAAACATGTCTCATTCCTGGTTTGTTAACTTTGACAAAGAATTCACTGGTGATTTGCCCCTTTGGTTCAACCGCTGGTGGGCCCAATTTGGTCCTATTGTTGATTTATTTCCTACACCATTGCTTGAAGCTTTCAACAGTTTCAAGAAATGTTTTAGGTGTGATGCTTATGGAGCCAAATTTCCTGCCTTGCTTCATTTTGTTAAAAAATATAAAATACCTTGGATATTGAAATGGCAATATGAGAAAGATGGTGATGTTCTCTCCAGGCATTGGTATGTAAAATGGTGGGGAAAATTCCCTCACACTCAAAAGATCATTACAGCTGTTGCCTTTATCTCCAGAGAATCTTCATCTGCTGCTGCTTTGCCCATGGCCAAAGATCATTCCCCTGTTCAAACCCCTGCTCCTGCTGATGCTCCCTCTTCTTCTTCCGGCAAAAATGTTCAGACTAAAAGCTCCTCTATTGACAATTTAAGAAAGAATCCTGATGCTCTTCTAGCTTTACTCAAATGGGCAGAAGAAGTTGTTGCTAATCAGGAAGAATCCAAAGAGTCCTCTGAAGAATCTGTTGCTCACAACCCTTATTTCCCATATGACCAAGAGCTGTTTGGACATGATAAAGATACTCCAGATCTTCGAGAAGATTGAGCTTATTTGTCTAGCCTGCATAAAGGCCAAATGCTACACTGTTTACTAGTGGACTTTCATTGTTAATTTCCACTCCTGATGATACTGTTTACTAGTGGACTTTCACTGTTAATCTCCACTCCTGATGATAATGTTCTGAAAAGTTGATTCTCCGTGTTTCCCGTGACTTTTAGTCACACCAAGATTGCTTTCAGCAATTTCTCTTTTACTGTTAACTTTTACTGTTCATAAGTACTGTTTACTCAAAGCTTTGCCTATTTAAGGGGGGATGTCCCTTAATTCAAGACAAGCAAAGTTTTAGTTATGATTTCTCTTCCCTTAGAACTAGCCTTCTTAGAGAGAGAACCCATTTGCTTCCACTACTACTATTGTTCTACTACTACCTTGTTCATCCTTGTTCACTACAAACCTTGTAATCCTACAAACCTTGTAACTAGGACTAGTTCAAGCTTTGTAACTGTTGAAATCTTGTATTCACTACTACTACTGTAAGTGTTTATCCTACTTTCAATAAGAAGTATTTTCAGTTCTATGTTCATTATTTTATTTGTTGCTACCACCACCTTGGACGGATTACCGCCATACCGGATGGTTTTAAATTGCTTTCATTTATTTTGAACTATTGTTCTTATTTACTTTGAATTATTTTGATATATACTGCTTGGCTGGTTCTACCGCCTTACTATTGTTCTTACATTCAAGTTATTTATTTTCAAGCTATTTATTTTCAAGTTCTTTACATTATTTCCATTTACAATATTACTGTGCTTCCGTCTCCTTCTCTTCAGCAGCGTGTCCCCTTCCCCCTTATATATATATATATAGGTAGGTATTTTAGTAATTTTACTTAAGTTGTAAACGGGTCGAGTCCAGGTCCGGGTTCGGGCCGGGTTTTTGCTAAAACCCGGACCCGACCCGGACCCGCTTCAGGTTTTTTTTTTAAAACCCAAACCCGACCCTATTCTTTATCGGACCGGGTAAAATCCGACCCATTAGGGTCGGACTGGGCCGGGTACCCACGGATCAGGTTATGTGTTTTTAGAGATTAAGAGCATTCACATCAAAGCTAAAAAAATAATAGCTTTTAACAACTCAAAAAGTCACTTTATATATTTTAACAACTCACTTTACAATACACCTGTGGGGCTAGAGAATTTGTGACCCCGGCTCACTTTGCTTTAGGGCCCAAGGCCCGAGCCGAGGAGGGATATTGCCGAGGACATACAGTGAAAGTCCAAATGGCCTAGAGATATAGCCGAGGATGATTCTGTCCTCGACATCCCAACGCACTCCTGAAAGAAAGGGAAAGTACGGTATAAGAACAGTTTAAGGAAAAGCTGAACACCTCCACATTGATGGAGAAAGGACCCCTGGACAATATGGCGACAACGGACAAAGGAAAGGCTGCCATTACTGCAATTAAATACTCTGTGCTGGACAAAGCAATGCTTTTCAGCTTTTACAACCACCCCCAACCACTTTGGGTATGGGCTGATGGAACAAGTATCAGCCCTGGAAAGCTGAACCTACACGTGGACGTTAGAGGAAGGGTAAAGGCTAATATAAAAGGAGAAGTAAGCAATCCAGAAAAAGACGCTGGGAAAAAAGGCCAAGAATCAGAGCCTCCCAGGCCATGCCGAGGAGAAAGACTTCTTGAGCAAACATGGTTCACCTCTGTATGAGTACCATGATTAACCACTGTCCGGTGACCAAGGCCTAGCCTTTCAAGCCCACGCTCTAAAAATTATATTGTTTGGGTCCTTAACGTGCAAACCCAATATCATTTTGGGGTCGTTACAAATTAAGTCCTTACAATTGGCGCCATCAGTGGGGAGAGCTTGTGCGTTGGCACAGGTGGTGGTAGGATCGAGCTCTTGTCAAACAAGGGACTGAGAAAGCTCCTCCATCATTTCCAGCAGCACGCTATTGTTGCCCTAATATAAAGTTCTACTAGGGGCTACGCTTCGAAGCACCAGTGGCATAGGCAGTTCTAAGGGCTTCCAATATCAAGTGAACACCCACCACACCTTGGCCGAGGGGTTAATCCTCAAAACTACTTAAAGAAACTTCTAAATTTTGGACAGAACCAAGGTATTGCATGGTCCTCGGACTCAAACCTATGGGGAAACCAATCACTTAAAGAAAATTCTAAGGTTTGGACAGAACCAAGGTATTGCATGGTCCTCGGACTCAAACCTATGGGGAAACCAACCACTTAAAGAAAATTCTAAGTTTTGGACAGAACCAAGGTATTGCATGGTCCTCGGACTCAAACCTATAGGGAAACCAACCAAGAAAATTCTAAGTTTTGGACAGAACCAAGGTATTGCATGGTCCTCGGACTCAAACCTATGGGGAAACCAACCACTTCAAGAAAATTCTAAGTTTTGGACAGAACCAAGGTATTGCATGGTCCTCGGACTCAAACCTATGGGGAAACCAACCACTTAAAGAAAATTCTAAGTTTTGGACAGAACCAAGGTATTGCATGGTCCTCGGACTCAAACTTATGGGGAAACCAACCACTTAAAGAAAATTCTAAGTTTTGGACAGAACCATGGTATTGCATGGTCCTCGGACTCAAACCTATGGGGAAACCAACCACTTAAAGAAAATTCTAAGTTTTGGACAGAATCAAGGTATTGCATGGTCCTCAGACTCAAACCTATGGGGAAACTAACTACTTAAAGAAAATTCTAAGTTTTGGACAGAACCAAGGTATTGCATGGTCCTCGGACTCAAACCTATGAGGAGATTAGTCATTAGAGAATGGATTAAGTCTTAGACAGAATTGAAATCCCGTCCTGTCCTCGGATCCCCAGCTCTAGGGAAACTAATGTAAACGAGTATATAGGCTCGGTACAATCATACCTCAGTCCTCGGACCGGATGCCAAAAATGGTTAAGGCTATGAATGTTGTCAGGAACGTGGCAAAGCACCCTAGCGCTCGGCGACCTTCTCGGATAGTTCATTTTGGGTTACCCATCCTCGGATGATCACCTCATATGCAATATAGAGCATTCAACTGTTATCTCGATTAGTCTTGTATGTATAACCTTTTTCAGGTCGGCATTATTGTGCATGTTAGTCTCAATGAATTCAAAATAATAGCTTTTTGTTAACAAGGGTTTCGACCCTAAGTATCGTTCAGAATATATATATATATATATAAAAACAAAAAAAAAAATTAGCACATCCATTCACAATATAACTATTGCAGAAAAGAAAGAATACTTAGAATAAAATAAAGCCATCTTTTATTAATACAAAGAAATAGTACAGCGTACAATGAAGGGCTTAAGCAAGCCTATACCAGAAGCTAACTACAAAAGCAAAAAGGAAAAAGATACAAGGGAACGATAAATCCTTCAAAATTCTGCTCTTATGGCGACTAAGCGTGTCAGGATGACCCCATTGATGGACGGGGAGAAGAGGCAGAAGAAGAAGCAAAAGCACCAAGATGCCCCTAGTGATGGAAGAGAAGAAGAAGCGGAGGCAAAAGGAGGCACCAGAGAAGGAGGAGAGGAGGAAGCGGGGATGCCTAGTCCCCGTGCCAGCTCTGACTCCCATCAGGCTAGTGCCATGTTAGCAGCGCTCGAGAGAGAGCAGATGGTACCGACGATGGGCAACCCTAGTGCTATCGCACCAAAAATCTGATGCGACCAGCACCTGCTTCGGATTTTGGCTAAAGGAAGAAGAGGCTTCTTTCCCGCCTTGTCTAGGGGGAGAGATGTTTTGAGTCTCTGTCTCCCTTGCCCTGACCGGGCCATCTTGAGTCTCGGAGAGACCCAGTGCTTCTGGAGAGGGTGTGGTCCCTTCACCCCCATCTTCGCCCCAACCATATCACTCCCTAAGGCTTAATCCCATTGGCAGTGAGGACTTTGAGCACAACAGGTGGTTTAGGAATTTGAAAAGATTGAGGGATCTGTACGTAAAGGAAATGACCTCCTACCTTGCTTCTTATATGGAAGGCAGGTCTAGTGGCGTTTAATCTGTGCAGATTTCCAAGAAAAGTTACAAACGAGATAATTCTCACTCAACTCCCAACGCCGTCTACAACCGTTGGATTGGCATTGCCTCGTAAAGGGAACTTAGTAAAGACGTGCCTCGTGTAATGAAACGGTAAAAGCACGACGTGAGTAAAACTTAAGGAATATCTCATAACCAGGAGCATTTCCCAGGCAAATGAAGAGACACCGACATTAATGAAAGACAAAGCTTGGCAAGTCGTGACATAGGCCCGATGTCACCAAAACCCTTCTTTCCGTCTGAGGGACCGGATAGCAGGATTTTGAGGGGCTATTGTGGGGCCAGAGAATTTGTGACCCCGGCCCACTTTGCTTTAGGGCCCAAGGCCCAAGCCGAGGAGGGATATTGCCGAGGACATACAGTGAAAGTCCAAATGGCCTAGAGATATAGCCGAGGATGATTCTGTCCTCAGCATCCCAACGCACTCCTGAAAGAAAGGGAAAGTACAGTATAGGAACAGTTTAAGGAAAAGCTAAACACCTCCACATTGATGGAGAAAGGACCCCTGGACAATATGGCGACAACGGACAAAGGAAAGGCTGCCATTACTGCAATTAAATACTCTGCGCCAGACAAAGCAATGATTTTCAGCTTTTACAACCACCCCCAACCACTTTGGGTATGGGCTGATGGGACAAGTATCAGCCCTGGAAAGCTGAACCTACACGTGGACGTTGGAGGAAGGGTAAAGGCTAATATAAAAGGAGAAGTAAGCAGTCCAAAAAAAGGGGCTGGGAAAAAAGGCCAAGAACCAGAGCCTCCCAGGCCATGCCGAGGAAAAAGACTTCTTGAGCAAACATGGTTCACCTCTGTATGAGTACCATGATTAACCACTGTCCGGTGACCAAGGCCTAGCCTTTCAAGCCCACGCTCTACAAATTATATTGTTTGGGTCCTTAACGTGCTAACCCAATACCATTTTGGGGTCGTTACAAATTGAGTCCTTACAACACCCAACATCAAAGTTTCTATTTTTTACATTCACCCCATTAAAATAATATAAAAAACTTATTAAAATAAATAAAAGCTTCCCCACAAAAATTCATAGCAACCAACCACCACAGCCACGTTCACCACCACCACCACCACCACCATCGTGGCAACCACAACCTACCGCAAAACAAAAAACTCAAAACAAAACTATTGCCACAACCATAACAACAACCACTATCATCAACAACCCACCATAAAACCCATTAAAATAGGGCAACATAGCTAGCCACAACAACCACCATTACAATCACAATTCACCAAAAAAAAAAAAAACCCAAACAATCCACCAAGAAATCCACCAAGACAAAACCGCTAATTTTTGTCACAAGCCAAAAAAAATCCAAATCTCTAAGACACTGCTAAGACTCACTGAGACAAAACCGCCGCCAAGACATCACTGACACTCATGGAGCAACCCACCACAACTGAGAAACACCACCGAGATGAGAAAGAACTGGCACCATTTAGACAAAACAACCAAGACCCACTAGCCACTAAGACCCACATCACCACCATGCCTTATGACCTCACCCACCAAATTAGACCCACAAACCGCCAGACTACAACCGCCTGCGAAACCCACCAAATCAAACCCACAAAACCCACCAAATCAAACCCACATCACCATTGTGCCTCATGACCTCACCCACCAAATCAGACCCACGAACCGCCAAACCACAACTACTAAACCACCAAGAACAAACATAGGCATGAGAGAAAGAGAGAGAGAGAAGACAGAAGAGATAAGTGAGGGAGGATGACGCAGGGCATTTCAAGTAACTATATGTCTATATCCTAATCCACTTGTAACTAATTAGTTAGTTAGTTAGATAGTTAAACAATTTTTAGGAGGCACTTAAGCACCTACATAACCAACAAAGTCAGCATTAAAAGCATGCAAATTGGGTTGCCTATTTACAGCAATTCAATTTCGGCCTAAGGCATAAAGCAAAAATCTTAAATAAAGTAGTTAATGGTCTAAATCGAAGACAGGCCTTGCTTTGCCATATGCAAGCTATGGTACCTAGCTTTGATGTGTTCAAGGAACATTACATGGGTGACAAGAAGTTGCAGCCCATTTTAGCTGCAATCAAGCAAGGCAACTATGCAGCTTAGCCTAGTTTCTATGAAAAGGAAGGCTCTATTCAAAGGAGTGCAATTTTGTGTTCCTAATTGTTCATAGAGGGATCAATTGTTGTTGTTGACAAATTTAGCAAGATGACTCACTTTATCCCTTGTAGAAACTCAAATGATGCTTCACATGTGGCTGATCTCTTCTTTAGGGATGTCTACAAGTTGCATGGACTACCCCATTCCATTGTTTCAGATAGGGATACTATGTTCCTCGGCCATTTTTGGAGGGCATTGTGGAAGAGAATGCGAAATAGCCTTGACTATAGCATAGCTTCTCATTCTCAAACTGATGGGCAGACAGAAGTGGTGAATCAAAGTTTGGGGAACCTTCTACAATGCCTAGTTAGGGATCATCCTAAAAAGTGGGAGGTAATTTTGCCCATAGCAGAATTTGCTTTCAATATTTCTATCAATAGAAGTTCAAGTTACAACCTATTTGAAATTGTGTATGGCAACAATCTTAGTAGTGTGACTGACTTGGTAGCTTTACCAAAGTCCAAGAAAGTTCATCCAAAGGCTAAAGATATGGTAGATGTTATGCAGCAAGTGCATCAACAAGTGAAGATCAAGCTAAAAGAAGCCATTGTGAAGTACAAAGCAACTGCTGATTTCTAAAGATAGAAGACCAGAAGGATAGTATGCTAAGCTGAGACAAAGGAAGTATAGTCCTTGCGGGGTTTTGCAAAGAAACAATCACAATGCATATGAGATTGAGCTACCTTCCCACTTGTCTATCTCTAATATTTTCAATGTGCAGCACCTTACTCCTTAATTACCTTGATCTAAAGGAGACCAAGTGCTTTCTAAGAAGGACATCCTGATGCAGGAGCATCTTCTAAGCTATTTTAAGATTCCTTTGTTTGAGTTCTAGCTAGCAACCTTAATTGTTGTAAATAGTTTGTTACAGCTATCTTTGTGTCCAAACAAAAGCCTTAAGGCAGTTAGGTTATATGGCAGTCATTCTTATCTAAATTAGTTAGTCTTGTTAATGAGTTAGTTATTTGTGTTAGATGTAACCAATGTTAGTTTGACACTTGGCAAGATACTAATGGTTGTTAGTTGTAGAACAAATTGTATAAGTACTCTTGTACTCTCATTTTGTAACCAATTTTTTTGAGAATTAGTGATTTTAAGCCTTTGTGTGCTTTTCTTTGGAACTTAGTGTTCTTCTAGAGGTTCCAAACCACCTACTAAATGTTCTAAGCAACTCTCATTGCTAAACAAGCCCAAAACAATTCAACCTACACACATTCCCTGCATCAGTTTGGTATCAGAGCTTGAGATCCTTAGGAATCAAGTTCATTTGCAGTTTGGTTCTTCATTTTTTGTCCAAGAACCTATCAAGATTCAATCTTGATTGCTTTTCATAGCCTAAAATACCTCTCTTACCAAAAGAAAAGCCTTCATATGTGCTAGCAATTAGTTTGTAGCAGCAAGAAGCCATGGTTTTTGAGAAGACAAGGAAGGATAAGGGCAAGAGGCAAGCTATTCTTGTAGTAGAGGAAGATGATATTGCAGCCAATAGACCAAGGTGTAGAAAGGTTCAAAATGGCTTAGAAGCTGAAGGGAATTATTGAGGAGGTAACTACAAACCTTGACTGAACAATTGAGAAGAGATAGGAAGGTACAACATCAATCCTACAAGAATGATACTATTGGAAGTATAGTTTTAAATGAGGAGGATTATGAACAACCTTTTGTACATATTCCTAGGTGGAGACGAGAGGTATGGCCACGTTCATATGATGGTCCAACCAAGGGAACCAAAACAGAATTGCGATTCAATCTTTGAAATTGAATTCCCTGAATTCGATGGAGGCTCGAATCATGAGGAGTTTTTGGATTGGCTTAACCAAGTTGAGGAGAGATTTTTATTGGACTAGATTGGTGCTCGATTCTCAATTGAACCAACCGGTCCAATTCAGTTTGTAAAACCATGGATAAATCAATCAATTCACAATTGTATGGTTGATAGATAATTGATTCTTACCCAAAAAAAAAAAAAAGATCATTAAAAGGAATATGGTGTGGTGTTGACCACTAATCATCCGATGCCATAGTTAATGAATATTACTACTTTTTTCTTTTTTGGTTTTCTAAAAAGAAATAGGTTATTTTTTGGTGATCAATGTGCATAACTTGATCCTGGTTTTCCAATTTTTTTTCTTGAATAAATACTTTATTCCCAATAAGAAATAGGGGAAAAAATAATAATAAGTCAAGGCTTGTAACCAGCTTTATCTAAAGCCTCCGTTTACAATGACGACAAGTTAAAGATGGAAACTAACCCATTCTAGTCCTTTTATAAAGAGCTTCGAGGACACCAAATGGAGGTTTGTTTTCCTAAATCATTGTTGTTGAGATAAATTTGGGATAACAAGTGCAACTAATGGTAAGGTTCTAGAAACGTTATTAGTATTTTTCACATATTAACTTATTGTTTTTTGGGTAAGTTGGGTTGAGGTCATACTCACTTGTTCTAGGTTTTCCTAAGCTAGACTGACAATGGTAAGTTCATAATCAAGTTGAGTGGATATCTGTTAAATCGAGGAAGCATACACCCAAAACAGGGTGTATTTTTCCTTGTTAAAACCATTCTCAAGTTTATGTTGTCTTGGAGGATATATATTTTCATACTCTCAAGTTTATGGCCAATTAGTCACCTTTAGTTTAGTTATAGTTGTTGTGGGGGCCAGTTAGTCAAGAGGTATTATTAAGGCTGTACGGATTGGGCCTACGGCCCAATCTGAGGACATTAACTAATCCAAGAATGGCCAAATGAGATTATAATGGGAATGGTATAAAGAGAGAAATAAAAATAGTACGAGATAAGTCCAACACACGTCCGAGGAGAAAAGCCATCTCGGGAACAAGGATCCGAGGTTAGTAAAAGTGTCATATCACCCTAGACCTTCTTCCAAGTTACATCACAACTAGGAGTTGGACGTTGGGCAAGGTGTAAGTAGAGGGAGGCAACAAATATCTTCAAAAGCTACTACCTCCACATTAAATGCCTCCCAACTAACTCTCTAGCTACATTAATATGGAGATGATACCTGAACAGTGACCAAGCAGCCTTACAGCTACTATTTGATGGTTCTGGGAGGTGTTGGATGGGACAAGAAGAAGCTCCTAGAATCCAACCTACACGTGTATGGTAGGGATAGCACCAAGATTGTAATATATAACACAGAAAGGTGACCTAAAAAGGAGATCAAGAAAAAATCATAAAATCTAGGCAATAACATCGTGGGTTCTTGTAACTGTGTTCATCATCAAGATATTATAAGATAAGTTTCTCAGGCTGTGCCGAGGACAGAATTTTTTACTTTACTTGTGCTTAACAACCTTAATTCAACAACTTTTATGGTCCATCTTTTAGAGTATAACTAGTTCTTTCACCCACGCTCTATAAATTCATTGTTTGGGCTTGTTGGGCTTAAACCCAATCACATACTGGGTCTAATCCAAATACTGTCCTTACAGTTGTCATAGGGGCTTTTTAGCTTTCCTAACATCTTCTCTTGACACAATCATGTTAGTTGGTTTGGTTGGGTTATCAATAAACGGTTAAGATTTTGGGGAGTTGTTTTGCTTAACTGAATAGGCATATAAGTGCCTTTAAACATGGGATGGAATTCTGAACAAAACTATTCAAATTTCTTAAGCAATTCATAGATCTATCTAATCATGACAAGATCTATTCTATGGATGATCAAACTCCGAATAACTTGAATTCAAGATAGCTATTCAAAATTTTAGTGAAATACTAGATTAGTTATCTTACTCACAAGTCACGTTTCCAATGGATCTTCAATTATATATTCGATGTCATGGCATGTAAGATTCTAAACTCAGTGAAATATATGATCACACAAGGTGCAACTGATCAAATCACATGCTTTCTAAAAGGAAACACATTATGTTCATGTCACCTTTAACAAAATAATTAAAGATTTTCTTAGTTAAGTTACCTGTTTTCACTACCTTCTTAAAAAAAATATATGGTGGTGGATTTACTTCAAAACTGTACTATGATTCAACGCTTGAGGAGGTTCGAATCCCCAATTATCTTCAACTATCCACATACCTTCAACCTAAATGTAATGGAGGTGTCGTGTTGTCAGGTTTCAAAATTGTGCTTATAGGGTTTATTTGGTGAAGGGAAGAGAGGTTTTCCCTTATGAATCTCATGGCTCTAAGGGTATGTATTTTTAGAGATTAAAGAGGGCTCTTTAATGTACTCTCAAATTCAACTCTTTGGTCCTCTCGAATTGGTCAATTTCCTCTCTATTTTATAAGTTAGGGTTTCTCAGACTTTCAAACCTCTTATGAGTCTCCCTCTTAATATTCTTGGACTCATATTTATCCCCTAAAATGACAAGATAAAGAAATATAAATACATAAATAAGCAAATTTCTACATCTGGACACTAAAGTATCAAATATAGGCTATGAGTGCCAATAGACACTTCACCTTTTACTTAAAGTGTCGATTGGCACTCTGACTATGTGCCTATTTTTTCTCTTATCCAATGTTGTTACGATGTTATTACTATTTTGGGGATAATTACAAGTTTTAAGCCATTTTATGATCCGATTAACCTTTTGATTAATTAGGTTTTCTAACTATCAATTAGTTATTAAAAAAAAAAAAAAAAACCTAACTAACTAATTAAAATTCGTAACTATATGTATATCCATTAATTTTATTTCATGCTCTAAGGGACATCCATTTGAACCAATGGTTGTTTGACATTTTACTAAATATAATAAATTCTTTTAAAAACCAATCATAATTATTCAATCTTTATTGTATGATATCAATCTATTTTAAAAAATCTTTCTCAACTGTTAAAAATGGGCTGTGACTGCTTAGGCTATATGGAAGATTTTATTTTGAGAGGTTCCAAGTACATCCCAAGTCTATACATGATGGGGCTCTTGGTTTCTGGAGGAGTATTAGAGGCTGGTTGCTGCACAAACACGTTCTTAATGGTGTTTTCTTTTCGCTGTTTTCTGCTACATGTTTATGTACGGCCTTGGGCACTTATATCTTTATCTCAAAAAAAAAAAAAAAAAAAAAAAAAAAAACTTGGTTTCGCATGATCTTCTAATCCGATGCTCTTATCTTTGTGATAAATGACAATTAGATCATATATTAAGGATTCATGTCGATTTTCATATTAGATCCATAATTAGTCTTCCAATAGCATAAATGACATTTTTACCCTCAAATTAGTAAAATGGCCTTTTTGTTCTCAATCTTAATCGGTTGAAAAATACAATGTCTATAGTAGGAAACTAACACAAACCCTACCTACAAAAGCTGTCGAGGAAAATCAACGAATGTACTGTATATCTATTTTGAGGAGCATGTGAACTTTACATTATTACTTGGGGAACAGTTACAGGGTACTGCTGTTTTTACTATACATGCATCACCTAGTTATTGAGGGCCTGGTTTGGCGAGTGAGTTCAAAGTTACATTTTTCACATTTTAAACAACATTACATAAATTTTCACACAATTTTTCATCCACACATATTTCAAAAAATTCCAAACAACAATTCTCAAACTACTCTCCCAAATATTTCTGAAACTTCCAACAGTAATTTTTAACCAAAAGAAACTTTCAACAGTTGTTTTAGATATATACTTTTGAGTTTTGAAGTGTTTAATTCATCTTCATCCAAGTCAAATGGCGGCGTTGCAAAATAAAAGAAAAACGGTAGAATCAAGGTCAAATCTTGTATGAGACACTGGAGTTTTAGGAGGTTTATGTGGTACAATAAAATTGCATAGCTAACTTTTGCCTGCTGCCAAAGAAAACGATGGAAGAAAAGAGAGGGATCTGCATATGGCTCATAGCTTATACATACATAAAAAATTACATATGGCAATAGCCATGCCATACAATTCCCACTACACGAAAGAAGCAGTTAAGCCCCCAAAAAAAAATTTTAATAATAATAATAAAGGTGCATAATAAAATTTAAACACGATAGGATACGAAACCCTAACCTTTGCTGTCATATTAAATCTCAAATTCCATAGATGGATTCTTACAGATGAAAGGTTTCTTACGCGGAAGAAATGATGCCGGTGCCCATAGCCCCAGTACTTGGGTTGGAAATGAGCAACGGCCCCATCTCTTCTGCGTAGGGAACCTTTTAATGCTGCCATTTGTGAAATCTGAACTAGTATAGAGATAGGACTCACTAGGACTCTCTTTAATCTAATGTAGATGGTGTACTGATATAGAGATAGAGAAAAGGTTTGTAATCATTATTTTTTGAAGGAGAACGTGTGTAATTGTTTAAACAGACTGTCTCCAGCCAATTCATGCTGCTGATTGATTTTGAAACCTCAAGAAAATGTGGTTAAAGCAATCACCGGATTTTGTTTTTTGCGTGAAAAAGAGAGGGGAGATAATGGGTCCGTTTGGATTGAGTTTATTGTTGCTGAAACTGAAAACTGAAAACTGAAAACTGAAAACACTGTAGCAAAATAATTTTTAAATGTGTAAATAGTACCGTGGGATCCATTTTTAATATTTTTTAATACGTAAACAGTGTCAGTACAGTGCGTGAACAGTGCATTCACTATTCATAACAGTAAAATTTGTCCCCCAAAGTCAACAAATGCAGGCCAAAAAAAAAAAAAAACAAGGAGAAAACGTGAACTGGAGAAAACGCAGAGCCCAAACACCCTCAATATATCAACCATAAAGAGCAAATAGTACAGGCAGTGGCGATGCCACATTGGTCCTAGGAACACCCTAAACTGAAAAAAAAAAAATATATATATATATATATAATAATTAATTTTTTTTTATTTGTTTACCTTAAAAAAAAAATAAGAACACTCTCAATCAAAATTAGGAACCCTCAAATAAACCAAAAAAAAATTTATTTGTTCTACTTTCAAGCAAAAAAAAAAAAAAAAGGCCAAAAAAAAATTTTGAACTAAAATCTGAAAAAAAAAAAAAAAAAAAAAAAAAAAAAAAAAAAAATTGTAACAGAGCAAGCCCATCAAGAAAAAAAGGCCAACATCAATTGGTAAAGCAAACCCAATCTAAAGAAAAAAACAAGGTAAAGCAAACCCAACAGATTATAGTAGCAAACCCACGGATTCTCAAAAAAAAAAAAAAAAAAAAAAAAAAACCAAATCCCAGTGTATTGATCAGATTCTCAGAAACCAACAGACGGTGCTTGAAAGAAAGAAAGAATCCTAACCTAAAGTCTAAAGAATAAAACCTAACCCATAAACCCAATATACTGAGCTCCAGAACGCCAGAACCAACATATCGGAGAAGGAGATCGGAGATCGGATCGGTCTTCCTCTCCTCGACGTGCTGCTCGAGTCCTAACAGCACCGCCCCTCAGCCTCAGGCCTCCCTACTCCCTCAACCTCTAGGTATTCCATCTCTATCTCAGTCTCTCTCTCTCTTCATCTCAGACTTCTCAGTCTCTCTTTCTTTCTCTCTCTCTCTCTCTCTTTCTCTCTCTCTCTCTCTCTCTCTTCATCTCTGTCTCTCAGTCTCTCTCACTCTCTTCATCTTAGTTTCTCTTTATTAATATTTACCCTGTTTTAATGTTTTTGGCTTTATCCGGTGTGGTGTTTTTTTTTTTTTTTTTTTTTTTTTTTTTTTTTTATCCGGTGTTGGTGATGGACTGATGGTCTCTTTATTAATATTTACCTTGTTTTTGGCTTTATCCAGTGTGTGTGTGTGTGTGTTTTTTTTTTTTTTTTTGCTACATTATCCGGTGTTAGTGATGGACTGATGGTGTAAGGTGTTGGTGAGATTATAAATTGTCTTTTAGTATTGGTTATGGTGTCTTTTGGTGAGATACAATAAATTGGCTTTATCTGATTAGCTCTAGTCTTGTGATTAGGGCTATGGGGCATTGGGGCAGGGTAGTGCAAGTGTGTTGTGTGCTAGTGCTAGTTTTAGTGCTAGAGTGCAACTAATAATTAATAAATATGGTTGTGTGCTATGTGCTAGTTGATTAGTTCAACTAATGGTCATAAAATATATAATAAATCACTCTTTTTTAGACTTGGACTTAAGCTATACGGGCTATAAATTTTTGTGCTGCACAATTTATTGATTTTTTTTTTTTTTGGTTAAGTAATAGTGTGATATTCCAAGTATCAAACAACCATGGTAATTAGTTGAACTAATTAATTTCGTTTGTTTGGGATATTAATCAACCAATAATTAATTGGGGAAAGCAACTAATAAACAATAAATAATAATTTAATTAACCAATACATTATAAAAGACAAATAAATTAAATTATATTAGGCAAAACAACAATTAATAATTTTATAATTAATGAAACAACAATATAAGAAATTATGGTTTATAAAAGACAAAGAAATTAATAAAACAACTAAACAACAATGCATTTGGGAAAAATTCCTGGAGCTCCCATTGGGAAAAATTATATTTCTTAAGGCTGCGTTTGTTTTGGCTTCAAACCACTTCCGGAAATGGTTTTCCGTAAAAATGTGTGTCTGGTAAGCACAGGAAAATAGGGTCAACGGAAATTAATTTCAGCTTTGACCGAAAATTCCCCTCTCAAGCCGGAAATCAATTTCAGTTGCTATTTTACCTTCAAATGGATTCCGGAAAACACAGATAAAGAGAGAGAGAGAGGAAGAGAGCACACCCCTCCGGCCAGCCAAGCTCCGGCCAGAGAGATCGCACCTAGAGAGAGATCGAACCCAGAGCCCAGAGCCCTTCGACTTCACCATTCGACTTCGACTTCGAATCGCACCCTTCGACTTCGACTTTGAATCGCACCCTTCGACTTCACCGACAAACCCAAAGCCCAGATCACGCATTCGACTTCACCAAGATCGCACCCCAGGATCGCATCGAGACGACACCAATTGCACTGAGATCGCAATTGAGAAATGGTTGGGTTTTGATGAATTTGACCAGATTTGATGAATTTTTTTTTGTTGGGTTTTGTTTCTATATTTATCTATTGAGAAATGGTATTATATATTTGTTTATAAGCTGAGAAAATGTGAGGAACAAGAAGAAAATGTGTTTTCTATATTATTTTCAGCAATACAATCAAACACTAGAAAATATTTTCTAAAGTATTTTTTGGAATGCAACCAAACACTTGAAAATATTTTCCTTTCCCGAAAATAGCATTTCCGAAAAATATTTATTTTTCGAAAAATATTTTACATAAACCAAACACAACCTAAAGAACACTTGGAAAAAATTCTTAAAGTCGCCACTGAGTACAGGCAACAAAGTCTTCAGGACTCAAACTTACATACCTTTTGAGGCTTTTTATTTTTACTTTTATAAAGAGTCACTTCATTGAGGCTAAACAGAATAAAACATATTGCAATTATTACAAGAGAAATTCATTTTATGAGTTCAAAGATCTCCAAACCCTAGAAAATTCACAACCAGTAAAAGGCAGAATTAAACCAAAAGCGTTACTAATTACTTCAAGACTCAACTTAATTACAGACACAGCTAGCTCACAGGAACTCCAATTAACCATAAACTAGAACGACAGGAACTAACACAGTTCATCAACTAAACCACGTAAACACAGGACACGGGATTAACACAATAAACTGCAACACTCAAACCTAGGCGCTAAACACATCATAATCCTGGCGATGTGAAAACTCGATGATTTTGTTGCATATATATATGGCCAGTTCTAGGTCATTTCAATTTTCAGATGCGTCAGCTGCAGGGACGGAACTAGGATTCGAAGTCGAGGGGGGCAAATATAATTTTCTTGAGAGGGGCAAATATAATTTTTCATGGACTTATTTTCTAAAATCTTAATTATATACCTATTATTTAATATTTTAAAAAAATTTGGGGGGGGGGGGGGGGGGCCACAGCCCCCCTCTTCTTCAACATAGTTCCGTCCCTGGTCAGCTGGTAATTAATGTGACAGGAGCAGCTGCTACGTACGCCGTGCCATTTTAGAATTGATTGCACATGTTACATGAATTCACCGAGGGCTTCATCGATGGTGCATAAAACGATCGAAGTTCAACATTTGTCACGTGTCAATCCAAAAACAGTGATTATAAATCTATAATTTTGCTAAGATTATAAATTTATAATTAGGTTCCCTTACATTTCTTTTGGTACGTTTCTTCAAGGGTTATGTGTCAAATCTAATTTATTGGATGTTTAGTATGACAAATTTGTTTTTACTTAACCAAAGGCAAATAATTTTTGCTTTATACTAAGTGCCCGTTTGTTTCCACATTTTGAACCCAAAAAGCGCTTTTTGAAAAAAGTCAAGTCAAAAATTGCGTTTGGTTAAGCCAAAACGCAACTTTTTGATAAAAATTGCGTTTTGGGCATAGGCCAAAAACGCGGACTGAACGTGGAAATTTTATGGACCTCTGAGGGTCCATAAATGAAAATGCGCACGGCGCATTTTGATGGGTTACCATTGCTAATGATGAAATTACAGAAATACCCATAAACAAACACAGAACAAACACTACAAATCATAACAATAAACAATCTTTCTTTCAAACATCTCTAAACTCAAGCATAATCAGATTACCAGAATACAAACTCAAAAACACAGTTTTAAAATTAATCAAATCATAACAATAAAAGCAAAAAAAAAAAAAAAAAAAAAAGACAAAGGACAGAAGCTAGCTAACCCATCTGGACTGGGTTGGGGACGAAGATGAGAGCTCCCTGGAATGTTCTTGAATGAGGGAGAAAGGGAAAATTTTCTTATCACAGAGAGAGTTTTGGAATCAAGTAAAAAAAAAAAAAAAATGAGAAAGGGAGCTGGAGAAAGAAAGAGCTCCTGGAATGTTCTGATGAATGAGGGAGAATGAGGAGAAAAGGAGAGTAAAAAGAGGGGTTGAGATAGTGGAGAATGTGTGGAGGAGAAAAAAAAAAAGAAAAAGAAATAAAACTAAAATGTATGGTTGAAAGTGAAATGGAAAAAGAAAAAATAATATAAAAAATAAAAAATCCTAATTGAGAAATGTTACCGTAATATTTTTATAATATTTTCACAATAAATTTTAAGTAACAGATTGTTATTAGTTAATATTGGTTAGTAAAAAAATAATTTCAGTTATGGGTTCAAATTAGAACTAGTAACAACTTTCCACATAAATTTTGTTGTGAAAATATTGCGAAAAATATTATGAACGTAACACTTCTCATAATAAATTTTACGCGGTAATTTGTTATTGGTTCTCATTTGAACCTACTAATAACATTATTATTTTTCTTATCTACCATTAACAACTTGTCATATAGACTTTATTGTGAAATTTTTGTAAAAATGTTGTGTCCATAACTTGCATTAAGAGAGATAATTAAAACAAAAAAATCACTTATATATATCTTGTCCTTTTTGGTAATTTATAACTCAAACCTCTACTTTTATAAGTGCTAGCCAAACACTCAGATTTTTCAAAAAACATTTTTTAACAGTTTTTACCAAACACTCAGTTTTTTAAAAATGCACTTTTTCATTATGCACTTTTTGAAAACTCCACTTTTTCATTATGCACTTTTATAAAAAGCTGAACCAAACTCACCCTAAGTATTTTTCATTTCTCTATAATTAATTATGAAGGATAATGACTTGTCATAAGCATCCGTTATTTTTTTTTGGAAGGATTTTGATATAATTTGATTGGATATGAGTAAAAAGTATAGGGACAAATTAAAAATGAGTAAAACTAAAATGGGTTTTGTTTCTTATAAATAAATAAAAAAGGGTTTTGTTTCTATTATCTATGCCCAAACTTTGATGGATTAACTGGTCATGACCCGTAATTTTCACATACGAAACATAATTAAAAAAATACCCTTAAATGTATTTTTTAACATCATTTTTTTTATCCTTTCCTTCAATACAAGTAAAAATAAATAAAGAAAATACTCAAAAATAAAAGTAAGATAATACATAAATATTTAATCTTATAATTCTATAAAGATATTTAGTTTTAATAGCCCACCAATCCAATAATTTCACAATAGAAAAGAAAAGAAAATATGTACACTTGTCATATATGAAACACGAAATACAGTAAAATCATCTAAAAATTAATTAAATATACATAATTTTGAGAGAAAAATATAACATGCTAAAAGTGAATTCAAAAGTAAATAATTACAAAGAAAATGTGTAATGCACTTAATTATCAAAAACCATTTTATGTTAGTAGTAGATTACTAAAATTATTTAATATTTTAAGAATTGCACATCATGTTGACGTGTGATTTATGTAGTTTTTTCATATAATATATGAGATAGGTTCAAGTTACATCTGAAGTTACACCTGGTGTAACTTCACAAGAGTTACACATTTTTAAAACCATAGATTTTTTTTAGATCAAATGGTTAGAAAACACTCTTGCTATGTCATAATTATTCCCTAGAAATTAGTGGTTGACATTAACTCTTCCTATTAAATGTAGGGAAAAAAAAAAACAGCATTGAACTCTCATATCTCCACCGTCATTGTTTTCTCCTTTCTCTGTCCACGTCTTTTTGGTTCTATGCACTTTAAGCCTCAACCATTGATTTCTAACACCATTGTTTCAAGGTACTGGAATTAGTGCTATAACAACATTTTTTTAAGAATCACTTATGGCCAAAGTCACAATTATTTTAGAGAACAATTGTTGTGGCTAAGTTTTTCTAAAATATTCATGACCAATTTCGTTTGAGATCTGCCAAAATAATAGGTCAAAGGGTGAAAATAATTGGAAAAACACTCATGGCTGAGGTATTATGAAGGCTTCATAGTATGTTTATTTTGTTGAAACTTTTTTTGTGAGAATATATGAAGGCTTCCTAGATGTTAGATGGTTATATGTGGTATTGTTTTTTTATATTCAGGTAAACATATATGATATTGTAGTTGTTGTTCAGCTTCATCCTTTTTTTTTTGAGAGGAGTTCAGCTTCATCCTTCAGGTATATTGAACATATTGTGCAAATTTGTTCACAGAGTTGCTGTTGCTACTCGTTTCCAGCGTGCTTTTATGCAACTTCTTTATGACGCTCAGTTTGAAGAATTATCAGCTAGGGATTTGATGTTGACATCTGCACTTAACACAGATTATCTCCTTACTTTGCCAGTATATGTTGATTGGAAGAGAGCATCTGAGTCCAATGCAATAATATTCAGGTGTTAAGTGCAGAAAGTAGAAACGTAGGAGAAGTTGCAAAGAAAATGAAAAGTAAGACTTATTAATAAGGAGAGAGAAAAAGAGAAATAAGTAATATTTAATGAGGAGACTATTAATTAGGTAAGTATTTAATATTGTAATGGATAATAGTGTTTTGTTTTTATTCGTTGGATCTCTCATAAATCTACGGTTTAAAAAATGTATGACTCTTGTAGAGTTATACTAGGTGTAACTTGAACCTATCTCATAATATATATATATATATTAATATTACTTTGATATACAATAATCCATTGAAAATAATTCAATAAAACTAAAAACGTTAAATTTTATAACATAAATTTGACAAATGAGTTTGGTCTGAGTTGACCCAATTGGATCACATGGATCAAATTTTTTTTCTTGAATTTTTCTGACTTTATTATAACAAAAAGTTATTATAACATGATAACAATATACACACATGTAATAAACTCTCTCTATTTCCTAATTATTAAATTATATAAAGTTATATTATATTTATATTGTAAACACAAATATCCACACACATCATTATTCACACAAATAACATTATAACAAAAAGCAATGCAAACAATTAATATTAGATACACTCATACACATATAATATAAATTTATAATAAAGAGTGACGCTTATAGTTTACAAACACTTACTCGTATTCTTAGAGTTGGAAATACTTGTAGTAAGAGTGTATAAGATTTAAATTAGGGTGTGCAAAAATATTTTTAAAAATAAATTAAAGTATTAAACTAACAAAAAAAAAATTATAAATATATATATATATTTTTTTTTTTTTTTGAAGTCAGGGGGTTCATTTGAACCCTCTAAACAAAGGGTAGAGCCGCTCTTGAATTTTGTTAGGTATAAGAAAGGGATATGATAATGGCTTCAATTATAGAGTCACTGACTACATGGGGGTGTGACATAATGGTAAGAGTTTTTGTTCCAACACTTAGAGAGGAGCGGTTCGAGTGATAACCCCAGCAAAGCTCGTGTGGTACACGTGGTATTATATATTGCCGTTACGTAGCGTGGGATCGATGAGTTCACATCGAACACCCCCTTTTTTATTTAGCAAAAAAAAAAAAATTTGATAGAGACACTGGTTAGAAGTGAACTTACACTATGTTTAACAAAATACTAGAACAGAGGAGGGAGAAAAAAAACCGCAGGGGAGAGATGAAAAAAAAAAAAAAAAAACTTTTCCTTCATCGTGTTTGGTCCCATGTACAAGTCTCTCTTTTTTTCTCATTTCCTTCCAATTTGTAAGGAAATAAAAATGGTGAAATCCATGGAAATCTATTTCCTCCATTTTCTTTTTCCCCCAGCCCAAGTTGGTGACTTTTCCTTGTAGCCGACACATTGTTTTGTTTTTCATGGTTCTGTCATACAAGAAAAGTGATTCTCATTGGAGGCACGAATGCCGTGGCCCGTGCAGAACTAGCCCCGATAATAAAAAAGAACAGAGACACGAGACTAAGATTGATGCGATGTTTTTTTCTTTGTATTTTTTAGTTAAAGATTGACGCGATGTTGGAAGTTGACATCTCACTTTACATACACTCTTGTTGCTGGAAAATAATGAAGGGACCCAATTTAAGAGCCATATAATCTCACTCTGCTTTGAAAGGCTCAAGACAACCATTATTATAAGATTACAAGATTTCCCCCACATTATTTCCATAAGTATCTCGTGCAACATACTATGATTAATTAACTGTCACTTTTACATATGGACAGTCATTTTTTCTCTACTACAATTTCATTGTCTACCATATTATAATTGTGACACAAAATATTGATATTCCAAATTTTATCACCAACTGGTTAATTGCTAAGAGCAGTTGCTTCAGTAGATGCAAAATAGAAAAAAGTGGCAAGTTTTACACAATTTTGCTAAAAAACTACCTATATAAGACTTCGTATATCACTGTACATGTTTATTTTTGCTATAGTAACTGTGTATATTTACATATTTATTGTAACTTTGTATTTTATTTTTTTAATATTTCTCTCTCTTCACCTCTCTCGTCAGATTCTCTCTCTTCCCTGACTCTATTCCTTTGTCAAACTCATCCTAAATCTAAAAACCAAACTCATCAATTTACCCATATACAAACCCATAAAGAATCATCAAAACCCATATTGCAAAGAAGAAGAAGAAGCGAAGAAGAAGCATAAAAAGAAGAAGAAGAAGAAAAAGATGAAGTGATGAAGAAGAAGGGAAGAAGAAGGAGACGAAGAAGAAGAAGTAGCAAAGAAAATGAGAAGCAAAAGAAGAAGAAGAAGAAGAAGAAATGAAGAAGTTTTTAGATCTGAGAAAGGAAAGAGAAACACTAAATGAAAATTATATTTAAAAAAAATTATTTAAATGAAATAGTGTGTATAGTAGACAATCTGATGTGAGAGTTTTGTAAAAGTGATTGTGTAAAATAAATAAATAAAAAGTAGATTCTTTTTGTAAAATAGACTGATATTTTTAGAAGAGCTAATGTGAATACTTTAACAACTCTAAGGCTTTGTTTTCTAAAATCTATAATTTGTTCGTATACACTTCAATTTGGCACTAAAAGCATACCCTAAAGAGAAAAATCTAGGAAATACAATTTTTTGTGTCATAATTCTAATGTAGTAGTAGAAAAAGAAATTGTGATTTTATATAAAAGTGACAAGTAGTCAGTCACTGTTTACCGTATAGGATAGTTATGAGAAAAAAAAAAGTTTGGTAAAATTTGTGATATTAGAATAACTATTTATTCATGACTCCAATGACATGCAGTCCTCAAAGAAACTTCTGAATCCTGTAAGGACCCAATTTGAATCCCAAGCCCAAGAGTCAAAAGAATCTTGGCCCAAAGAGCCTAATACAATGAATTTGTAGAGAGTGGGTCAGAAAACTAGACTCTAATAGATTGGACAACAATTATGGTGGGTTTAGATAACCAGAAAGCAAAATAAACAAGTTTTATCCAAGAAAATTATCATCGACACAATCCGAGTAGATGCGTTCTTATATATATATATATATATATATATATATATATATCTCTTTTGAATTTGGTTACAAGTCTAATTTCTGTTGTTACAATGTTTTTCCTTTCTTTTTCTCTGATCCACTTCCCTCAAGGCCTCCTTTCTATTTTATACTATCTTCTTTCTTTCATCTCCACCCTCCACATGTAGATTAGGTCGCTGGTGTTGATTAAGGGTGTGCAAAAGCTTACCGTCATTGAGGAAACCGACCGGCACCGATCATTCCGAACTGCAGCTGCAACCGACCGACAGTATCGATGCCGGCAAGCGGAGGGCAAAACGATTTCCGATGCCAGTGCGGTGCAAACATCGGAGTAGAATGTCCGAAACCGAGGATGAACCGAACCAATATGATACAGAGTTATAAATTCCAATTAAAGTAATACGGCGTTGTTTCACTAGGATTTCTTAATTTTTTTTTAAAAACAACGTCGTTGTTTCACTTGTTATTAATAAAAAATAAATAAAAAATAAAAAAAAGAAAGCAAAACAGCATCGTTTTATGCTAGGTTTTCTGAGTTTTGCGTGCTATAAATTCATTCTATTCTCTGACAGCTGGCCTTCACTCTCTCTCTCTCTCTCGCTCTCACCCCTCGGCTTGGTTGGCCTCTGCCCTCTCAAGTCTCATCATTAGACGCCTCACCAATCAAGCAGTTGCCGCCAGCCACTCAGCCCAATCTGCAGCAAGCCATCTATAATCCCCTCTCCTCTCTCACATTTTGCCCTTAAGGCTTGAGTTCTTAAGAATCTCTCTCTATATGTCTGATTCCAAACTAAGCTTATAGTGTTACACTATTACTTCAAGTTCAAGTCCTACTCTCACATCCATCATGTATTCATGTCTAGTTGTCTGCCAATTAAAATTTAAATAACATTATGGCATTTTTTTTTTCGTGTTACACTGTTAGACTTTTTCTTTAAATAACTAAAGTTTTAATAGCATCCGTAGTTCTGGATAGTATAAAGTTTATAGTGTTAATTTTTTTTTTTGTGTTACACTGTTGGACTTTTTCTTTAAATAACTAAAGTTTTAATAGCATCCATAGTTCTGCCTAGTATAAAGTTTATAGTGTTACACTGCTAGAAAGTCCAATTTTTTTTTTATATTAAAAAAAAAAAACAGTTTTTTTTAATGTTTTAAACCGACCAAACCGATTATACTGACCACAAATAACTGCACCGCTAATGCGGTATGCATTGGTTCCAATTATTAGAAAATTGATCCTTATCGGTTCGGTAATAAATTTAGGAAAAACCTGAGCCTACCGAACCGCGCACCGCGCACACCCCTGGACTGT
Source organism: Quercus robur (assembly GCF_932294415.1). Classification (NCBI taxonomy): domain Eukaryota; kingdom Viridiplantae; phylum Streptophyta; class Magnoliopsida; order Fagales; family Fagaceae; genus Quercus; species Quercus robur. Next base: position 36,395,377 of record NC_065534.1, on the reverse strand, counting down.
TGATCTTTGACCCATCAGCACATTCTCTTAGATAATTAATAGCTTCCCTTTGTCCTGTGCTTTCATGATGTGTATTCTTATCAATAGGATACCCCGAAATGTTACTCTGGATGGCAAACCACACCTTCTGACCTCTGCTTTGCTTAGCTGAGGAGGCATTCCTTCTTGGCCCACCTTCCCTAACCTTTTCAGTTATAGCTTGCTCGAGGAGTTTTGATTCTTACGTCTTCACTATCTTTTATTTGTCCTCGGACTAATAAGTGTCCTCGAACAAGGCCCATGGCCCACAGCCCAATAAATACTCTTGGGCCCTTTATCCCTACAATAGCCCCTCAAAATTTCCTTCTTTTGCTCCCCGAAAAGGAAAGGGATTTTGATACTTCAATCCTAATTCTGCTCTTCCCTCATATCATTCCTGTCTGTGTAGGGGTTTTTCAACTACCTAGAAGCACGCTCCTGATGCTTCGGCATTCGGAATGCAACTGCAATTAATTCCTGCGTCTCCAAGTTTCTCACGTTCTACGATACGATGGGGATCGAGCGGCTGGGGATTTTATGGGAATGTGAGCGGGAGTTTTCCCGCTCGCTCTTCTCTCTCATATATATACTGTTAAAACACTTTATCCATCTCACTTTTCGCATTCAAAATTCAAGAGCTAGTCTGAGGAGCATTTCTTCCCTCTCGTAAGTTGTTCCTAGTCACTTCTTCCCTCTTTCTTCACTTCAATCCTTCCCGTCTTTCTTTTTATTCAGTGTATGTTCTCTCCTCAGCCCACTTAATTTTATTTCATCCACCTATGCCCTTCCTCACCCCTCTCAAATGGGTAGATTTAACTACTTAGTAGACTCCCCCAAGGGTATAGAGAGCTTTAAAGCTCAATACCGAATCCCACCAGAAGTGTCCATTAGGTACTGCAAATAGGGAGGGTGGCACACCGATAGGCAGGAGGGAGAAGTTGTGATCCCCATGATTGCCTTCATAGAGGGAGGGATGAGATTCCCTATAGGTAGAGTTACTAGGGACTACCTTATAGCTCATAGGCTTTCCCCTACTCAGTGTGCCCCCAATATGTTTAGGATCTTAGGGAGCATAGATGCCCTTAATGAAAAGATGGACTTGAACTTCACCCACCATGATGTTAATTGGATTTACAACCGTCACCACTTATCGGGGTAGGGGTATTATCTAAAAACTAGGTACATTGAGGTTAGGCTTATATCGTGCCTCTCCAACTCCACCAAAGGCATGAACAACGATTACCTGATTGTCTTCGAGGAGTGGCGATGGCATCCACTGCGCGACAAGAAAAGGGACACTAGGTGGGGCTCCTAAGTCTAGGTCTTTTTGTTCTAATGATAATACCCTTGTTTATCACCAGTGTCTCTCGTGCTCCCTCTTTTCTTTATTTTTTACTTGTAATTTAATTTTCTTTGGCTTGCATTGCTTGTACTAACAAGGCTCTTCTATTTTTGATATTTTTGCAGACAAGTATTCAGCCATCCCAAACTTGAATCTCGTCAATCAGCCAGATTTGAATAGAATACTCAAGTCCGAGATATTCGTTCATAGCGACAGACAACTAAGGGTGGCACAATTAATCCTAGGCTACATTCTAATCTCGTCCAGCTTCTAGGCACCTAAATGTTTGATCAAGGCAAGGGACCCACGCTTGCACCAAATTAACGTTGCGGTCTTTGGCTTCCTTGTCATCGATCCCATCCTAGAGGGCATGCAACATGTAGAGCTGCCACTCCTACGCACTGCCGAGGAAGTAGCCACACCGTCCTCCAGCCATCAAAGAGGAGGAAGAAATAGTTGACATTTCTAAATCTGAAGACGATTTTGAAATCTTCAGCCATCGCTAGTCCTCAGAAGCCCCAGTCGAGGACTTTAGTCATCTTCCCTCCGCCCCGGTGAGCCATACCCCAGAAGCTCCACATATTCCAGACATGATGGTGCTACAATGTAGGTTGAGTACGAGCCTCCAAAAGCTTATGGAATCCCAGGCCAAAGGCAACACGCCCGAGGAGGTTCAACCTAAAACCTTTGCCTTTCCCCCTGCCTAGACTTCCCAACTTGACCTCATTGACAAAAAGAGGAAGTGAGACCAAAAGGGAAAAGTGGTGATGGATAAGAGAAGAAAATCTCCATCCAAGGAAGCCGAGGCTCAGAGGGGGGGCAAACAGCCTAGGGTCACGCAAACCAGATCTTCCAGTGAAGGAGCCATTACAACAAGGAGGGGTGACCAATAAATGGAAGTTCCAGCCTGGACCCCCTCCATAGTGCTAGATGGAGTTTCTCTTCCGAGTGATGTGTCCATAAGAGACTTCTAGCAAGGCAAGGCTGGGTACATAGCCAATGCTGTGGAGAAGGCCCTGCTGCTTCCCTCTGACATGGCCTACCTCAAGTCGATAAGGAAGCATGAAGTGTTCCTTAGCTTAAAGAGAGACCTCGCAATGGTAAGTCCTTCACCCAACCCTTTATATATATATATATATATATATATATATATATTCAAACTTTACATCCCTCTTCCCTTTTCTTCCATTTTGTTTTATTATGTTTCTTTTTTGGCAGGCTGTTCAAGCCATATATAGGGCCAAGGAGATGGTAAACTTCTTCCACCGGCAAATGAAGGAAGAGGAATTATGTTTCTTTCCCATAGACGGTGCCAATTGTAAGGACCCAATTTGAATCACAAGCCCAAAAGTCAAAAGGATCATGGCCCAAAGAGCTTAATACAATAAATTTGTAGAGAGTGGGTCAGAAAACTAGACTCTAATGAATTGGACAACAATTATGATGGGTTTAGATGACTTGAAAGCAAAGATAAACAAGTTTTATCTAAAGAAAATCATCCTCGACACAATCCGAGGAGATGCGTTCTTATATATATATATATATATATATATATATCTCTTTTAAATTTGGTTACAAGTCTAGTTCCTATTGTTACAATATTTTTCCTTTCTTTTTCTTCGATCCTCTTCCTTCAAGGTCTCCTTTCTATTTTATACTATCTTCTTTCTTTCATCTCCACACTCCACGTGTAGATTAGATCGCTGGTGTTGATCATTGTCCCATCAGCACATTCCTAAAGTCTTTGGGAGTAACTGTAAGGCTGAAAATTACTGTTCAGGTATCACTTCCACATTAATGCTGTCAGAGAGTTAGCTGCAAAACATTTAATGCGGTAGCGACAGCTTTCTCTTAGATATTTCATAGCTTCCATTTGTCCTGTGCTTTCATGATGTGTATTCTTATCAATAGGGTATCCCAAAATGTTACTTTGGATGTCAGATCACACCTTTTGACCTCTGCTTTGCTTAGTCGAGGTGGCATTCCTCCTAGGAATGGCAACGGGTCGGGTTCGGGCCGGGTTTTTTCATACTCGGACCCGACCCGCGGGTCTTAGCCCGAAGCTCGAACCCGGCCCGTTTACTAACCGGGTTTTTTTCCCGGGGCCCAGACCCGCCTCCGCTGGGCCCCGCGGGCCCTGCGGGCCCCATTAAGCCCTGCTAGATTTGGGCCCAATCCGCAGCCCAACCAAAAAAAAAAATTTTTTTGAACGGCCATTGCCCATTTCTCTGCGCATTTTTTTCTTTTTAGTACACAAAATATAAATTATGGAGATGAGTAAATAATAAAATTTATAGAATATAGTTTTAAACTCATTTTTTAAGAATCCTCTTTGGCCTAATCAGATCTATGATTTTCACTTTCAAAATTACAAACCAAACACAAATTTCAGATCTATGATTTTCATTTTTCCCTTTCAGAAATCATAAACACAAACACAAACTCACACGATTGAGGCAAACTGAACCCAGAAAAAAAAAAATGGGGAATGATGATTTTCATTTTTCCCTTTCAGAAATCATAAACACAAACACAAACACAAACTCACACGATTGAGGCGAACTGAACCCAGAAAAAAAAAAAAAATGGAGAACGAGGTGGAGTGAGGCCGTGTCACGCTTGTGGCCATGGGCGAGGAAGATGAGATGAGAGGGGCAGAGGACTGTTCGACAGTGTGAGATCGGTGACGGCGAGGATGAAATGGAGTTGAGATATATTAGAGCGCTTGGGACCGGTGACACTGACAGAGAGCTTGGGACGGCAGCGAAGGCTTGGGACGGTGGCTAGAGTTGGACCGGCGGTGAGAGAGTTGGCTATTGTAAGCACAGTCGGAGTGAGGGTGAGGATTGAGGGAGGGAGGGAGGCGTGGGTTCTGACTTTGAGTTGGTGCTGAAGAATAGAAGAAATGAGAGATTAGATTTAGGGTTAGAGTATAGGGGTATATATATAGGAGGGGTATTTTTGTAATATACAATACCAGGTTTTTATCCGGGCCGGGTTTCGGGTCAGGTCTCGGATTTTTTAATAAAACCCGGACCCGACCCGGACCCGCTTCAGGTTTTTTTTTTTTTTTTTTTAAACCCATACCCGACCCTATTCATAATCGAACCGGGTAAAACCCGACCCATTAGGGTCGAACCGGGTCGGATACCCGCGGGTCGGGCAAAAATTGCCATCCCTAATTCCTCCTCGACCCACCTTCCCTAACTTTCTCAGTCATAGTTTGCTCGTGGAGTTCTGATTCTTACCTCTTCACTTTCGTTTATCTATCCTTGGACTACTAAGCGTCCACGGACAAAACTCACGGCCCAATATATACTCTTGGCCCCTTTATCCCTACAAATCCCATTCCCACCCCCACAAGAGCCATTTGGTACATGTATTTAAACACATATTTTCAGTTTTTAAACAACATTATACGTATTTTCATATACTTTTTCACCCATACATATTTTCAAAAAATACAAACAACGTTACTAGAATAACATTACCAAACGGCCTTATCTTTTAAATCCACTTTTCTACCCTCCAATGATTTCATAGTGCCCTTTGGCCTCTTGTGGTGATGAAAGGTGGGTGATTAAGACAGGTGGACCATCTCACAATTATTTAGGTTGTAAAATTGACAAGGAATTGAAGCCCTCGCTGGTCAGACCAAGTCCAGAAAAGACGTGTTTTTTTACCATTAGCCTTTCGAAACAAGTATATGTAGCTTGACGTTCCAAAAATTGCCTTTTATTTTTTATTTTATTTTTATCAAAATGGCAGTGTGGGTGTGGCACTCTTAAGTCTTAAGTCTCGGAATTCAACTCAATTGAATTCATTTGCTTCAATTAGACATTGGATAGATAAATTTCACAAATATATACTCTCTCTATCTATGGTAGTTTCGACCTATCTTGACCAGGCCAATTTGTCTAAATTTCACTAAGTTTTGATTGCAGCTTTAACTTTTCATGTGTAAATGTATCTATCATCTTAAAATACTATGAAATTTATTCGACTTGACCGTGCATGAACCAAAATTGGGTTTAAAATGAATAAGATATCACAAAATCAAGAAAACAACTCAATACTTAGCATTTTTCTGTTGAATGTTGAAAAGTGTGACCTTAATTTGACTAAAGTAAAATCGAGGTCAGTGGTATCAAATCAAAACAAATAAGATGTGGTTGGAAAGTAAATCAAACAATTTTTTTTTCTTTTTTTAAGGTCTTTCAAGAGATTCCAAAAGACTAATCCAAACTCAAGGAAATTTGAGAGAGACAGAGAGAGTATTGTCCAAAAAATGTATAGGTAATTACCATCTAACTCTAGTAATTCCCAAAATGAGACTTACCAATTTTGTGCTCAATATACTTTATAATCAATAAAACACACAAATCATCTCTTGCAATGGCATGAACATGGCTCATTGATCAAGCTTGACCTTGAGTAGGGATGGAACTAGCACTAGGAGTTAAGGGCGAGAAATTAAAAAAAAAAAAAAATTCATTATAAAATTTAAAATAAGTATCTATTTAGTATTAACAAACCACCAACAAAGATAAAGACACAAAATCATTGTTTCTTAATATATTACAATGCAATTATTTATGAAAATGGAACTTGGTGTACGCCTTTGATGCTTGCATCTACTACTAGGTAAGGGCAAAATTATTTTGTTAAAAAAGTTTTAAGGTCCAAGTAAAATTGGTTGATTAATTTTTTTGGGCTTGTTAATTTTGTTTTAAATTTTAGATCAATGATTTTTTATGGCCTTTAAAAGGATCAAAGATATTGTTAAGGGAGGCAATTGTAATTTTATTATACCAAATTGCTAAAATTAATACTTATATATATACTAGTATTTTTTTATAATAAAAAAAATGGGGGACGGGTGCACTGCCCCCTGAGTTCATGAATAGCTACGTCTTTAAGCTTGAGGGAAATCTCCAAATAAATAATATGAACGAAGATAACATGAAAGAAAAAATAGACACAATCACAAAAACACTAAGAATTTTTGTGGTTCAATAATAGCATACGTCCACAGGTATTAGTGGATACATTCACTATATCAAAGAGAGATTACGTTGTGTTGTGTTTATACACACACACATCAAAAAAAAAAAACTCACAAATGATAGAGGTGATGTAGAGGCATCCTCGCAAAACCCAAAACTCTAATACACACAAATAGTTTTGTTTTGCAAATACATATAACAAAGAACAAATTCTCTTTAGGGCTCTCACAAGGTAATTCTAAGTCTCTTCCCATGTGTGATAACCCTTGGAAAAAGGCACACTTATATATTTATGGGTGAGTTTGGTTCAGCTTTTTGAAAAAGTGTTTTTTGATAAAAGTGAAGTTTTCAAAAAGTGCATAATGAAAAAGTGTTTTTTCAAAAAGCTGAGTGTTTAGTAAAAGCTGTTAAAAAGTGCTTTTTGAAAAAGCTGAGTGTTTGGCTAGAACTTATAAAAGTGGCAGTTTGGGGGATAAATTACCAAAAATGACAATGTCTATATAAGGGAGTTAATTTCATACTTAAATCAACTACATCGTATACTTACTAAATAATAATAATATATTATTGGTATTATTTTAATAATGTTTGGGCAATTTTTCTTTTTTAGTGTCATAATTATTTGTTATTACCATTAATGACTTCTTATCAATATTAATTAAATCTAAATACTTTTCATCATTATGAAGCACAAAATGAAAATGTAAAAAGATGATAAAATGCACACCAATAATCCAATTTTAAATTGTACTACATAAAAATGTAAAAAGATATAAAATACATACCAATAACCCAAGTTTAAATTGTACAACATAAAAATGTAAAAAGATGATAAAATACATACCAATAACCAAAGTTTAAATTGTACTACATGATATTATAAAAAAAAAAAAAAAAAAGGCAACTACTAATTATTATCCCCCCAAATCAAATTAGCAATGGAATCACGAAGAACCACCATCGCAGGGTCTGTTAAAGATCCTGAGTTCTACTCATAACTACTACCTGCTTCGCTATTAATGTTCTCTTCTAGAAATTGAATCTCGATTCTGTCAGCTATTCCAGTTGCTGCAACATCCCTAAACATTCTTTCAAGTTGTTCTAGATTCTGTGGACCTTTCTGTCGAAATTTTGCAGCTTTGGGTATTTCCTACAAAATGTAATCGTCATTTCACTCATATTGCAATAATATAAAATATATATATATATATATATATATATATATATATATATCTCCAACTAACTACATATTAATAAAATACTCAACTCACCTTCAACTTTCGATCCCACCAATCATCACTAGCATTAATCTTTCCCTTCACTGCATCCCAACCTAAACCTGTGTCATGACTATTCAATTGTTCCCACACTCTCCAATCAATTTTTAATACATCCCACCTACTTTTTAATTGGTCCTTATCATAGTTTAGACCGGTCTCATCACAAAATTTGGTCACCAAAATGGTCCAAACTTTGGGACTAAAGGCAGCACCTTTTGTTCTATTCCCGGCTTCAATCTATTCCACACAAAGGTTACAAATGGTAGTTGTCCAACTTGGATCTCCCCATAATGCTCTACCCTTTTTTGCCCCATCAGAAGCAGACGCACCCCACATCAGCAGCCCACGCACACCCTGCAGCACCTTACCACGCAGCAACACACGCATGCCTCATCAGCACCACACGCACTCCCCATCAACACCCCACACACATATACACCTACACACTCCTAACATTAAGATGTGACACACTAACATGTATTTGCATCCTCAGTATAAAAATATATAGGCTCCATGGCACATCTTTGACACATATTCAAATTGCAGAATTTCACAATGCTACTCACACCACCAGTAAATATAGATTCCATTATATGTTAAGGGTCACATAAAAAACATTTCATAGACATATTTGACTGGAGGATACATATATGGGAAACTGATTGTATACAATATGTTAAGAGGACTAGAATAAACATTCCATTATATTATTGTATACAATCAGTTTCCCATAATGCTTCTCTGTTTTCTACAAAGTATGGAGGATGCATAGCTAGAAACTATGTAAAAAAGTAAAGTTGAACCCTCTAGAATTCCAAAGGAAAATTAAGGCTGCTATGGCATGTTTTGTCCAAAGAAAAGAAAAGAAAGATTAACAAAGAAAGCTTGAAAGTATATCAGATAAAAGTGCTTACCAACTGTGAATCTAGTTAGCTGCTTAGGATTTTGTCTATGGTAACTTATTAGACAATTCAATCAGCATCTTTGCCCCTAATTAAACCCAACTTAAATACCTAACATCTGTACTGCCCCACAGGAACTAAAATACCAAATTCCAATTCCAAAGAATTCAAACCTGAAACGAAAACTAAAATATCCAATTCCAAAGAAGACCCAAATCATGCTAAACTTAAAAAATCAGATCTCAATCCAAAGTGACTTGAACAAAGAAAGGGGGGTTGGAACTAAAATACCCAATTCCGATTTTTTGTCAGATATCACATAACTTAGAAGGACAGAGCATCCACAAAAGAAAAAAAATTACAAAGCATGTACCCACAAATTTTTTTAGTACTCGGCAAGAGAACAAATAGATTATTAGCAAGAACAAAGCATGCAAGTTCTGAATTTTTTTTTTTTTTTTGTTAGGTAAAACAAAAAAATTAATTAATTAATTAAATTTCATATCAATGTTGGTACCAGGTGGGTTTTGGTAGCAGATCAGTGTTGCTTGGTGTTTTGTTGATCAAAACTCTACCTTCAAAATGTATTTCTCAGATCAAATTAGACATAAATAAAATTTAAAAAGAAAATACAGAAAAATGCGCGTTGAAGAAGACGAAGAAAGAAGAAGAAGAGGAAGAAGATGAGAGGCGTGACAAGGCAAGAGAGACTTTTACCACAGAGAGGCTTGTAGCAGCATGGAATGGCAGAGCAGAGAGAAGAGATGAGAGGTGTGAGTGAGCTTTAGGGCAAAGGGCAGAGCAGAGAGATGAGATGAGAGGAATGAGGGATAAGTGTGAGAACTAAGGAAATTAACATGATTTATTGAAGGGTAATTTGGTAATTGCTCGAAGAGTCTAACAGATAGCTGAGAACGCGCATGGACTTTTTCTAAAATGGACCTCCAAAGCTCCATAATGGCTTGTGTGTTCTTAGCCTTGGCCCAAAACGCAATTTTTTCCAAAAAGTTGCGTTTTATGCTGAACCAAACGGGCTTTCCACTCCAGCTTTCTTCAAAACAGGCTTTTTGGGTTGAAAACGTTGAAACAAACAGGCACTATGTCAAGGTCATCTAGGTCAAAAACAAAGTTCCAATGCAATTCAAACTTAGCAAATAAAGCGTAACTGGATTATAATGGGAATTAATCCCACGTGATGCATGTATGGTCATAATAAACACCGAATTCAAGCCACTTGAATTTGATCAAGCCTTACAAACGAAATTTTCAAACCATCAAATACAAATTCTTAACATATCTCCACCCCAAAGAGACTTCTCTCAACTCTCAAGCCACAAATTCATTTAGTTCCAAAACCCTCTGTAAATTAATGTCTTTTAATTTGTGTGGTGTGGCTTGGTGACGGCTTCATATTCTTGGGTATGAAGCTTTGCTCTAATATGTATGTATGTATGTATGTAATTTTTTTTTTTTTTTTGGATTGGTTTCCTTTGTTCCTATTATTTTTTTTGAAAATTTTTCTCAAAGTCCTAAGTATTCACAATCAAACTAAGTATCTTGAGCTTCCACTATTTACAACACATATGTGATAATAAAATATTTTTAAATTGGATTTTCTTTTCTAAGGGTTTATTTAACAACTCCATTAGGAATGAACTTCACGGATTTTTATAAATTCAAAATGAATTTTGTAATGTTATGAGCATGTTTTTCGTTTTTTTTTTTCTTCTATATGTATATATATATATATATATATATATTTATATTTGTGAAATGCCATCTGCATTTCTCATTATCTGAAGCCAAAATGAGATCTCAAATTGTCGGACATGCTTCTTACACCAATCACAAGGCCAATGACCTCTTTTCTAGCCCTTTTTTTTTCTTTCACTTCAACTTATATTCTCTTCACTCGGTGTTCAACCTCTATCTGCTCATCCTTCATGGAATCCCAGGTTTTGACATGCTTACTCTAGAATTTATTAGTAGACTCAGCAAATTGCTTTGGATCTGGAATAACATTCTCAAATAACAACTAACAAGCATACTAAGTCAACGAGAGCAAATTTAGTCTTTGATGTTTGAATTCCAAAGAAATTTGATGGCAAATTATAAATTTTACCCATTCACGCATTGGTTGGGATGTTGCTCCCTAAGATTAAAATGCGAAGTAGTCAAGGACCATGTAACAATAGAGGACTTAAAAATAGTACATATTACGTCCAAAATATTGAATGTTGCCATGCCCATGACAAAAGGATGAGTTTGAGTTTAAAATTACTTAAAGACGACAAAGTTTCAATATGCTTAAGATGAGGAACTAATGTTCTTTCGCTTATATATTTTGCACCGAAACAAATTTCTCAATGAAAATTGTTTCATTGGAAAGTAGACATGTAGGACTTCAAAATTGACATAAATATGACTTAATTTGTATTTGAAACAAGTGAGATATTTTAGTGTAAAGTTGACATTGAATGCTAAATCCAAATACAACACTAGAGCACAAAAATTGTAGGATTTGGAGTCCAAATTCTAATAGGATAAGGATTCTTGATAGGGTTTAACCCTACTTTGGGCATCTATATAAGCCATTTATTGCATAACTTTTAGAGGCAAGAAATAAGATTGTAGAGGTAGAAAGTAGAAACCCTAAGGTATTTAAAGAGAAAACCCTAACTTCCACCCATTAAAGATTCTATTGGTGTTCTATGTGAAGCCGCTTCACAAGACTACTACAATCAAGTTGTTGCAATGGTGTACTAGTCATGGATAGGATATATGTGCATCATTGAAAAGTCCAACTAGGTTGGAGCTATTTGTGGTCACGTGAGTAAGTCTTATTGTAAATAGCAATAATAGGATTGGGTTATATTCTTGTATTTTTGTACGTCCATTCTACTATAGTGAATTCTTCATGTTGGTGGTAAGTTTCGAAACACCCATTGGGTTTTTCCGTCATGATTTTGTTGATTGCATATTGAAAGTTCAAATATGTGTATAAACACCCTTGAACGTTTAGACCCCCAAATTACAACTTAACTAATTCAAGTATTATGTCAAACAACTAGTGTGCGGAAACTTAACATAAGCTATAATATGGAATTGGTAAAACTATCTAAGCCAAATTAAAATCACAACCCACAGCAGATAATAAAAAGGCAAAGATAAAGAGGAAGGAAGATGCAAACACAAAGACAACACGCGATGTGTTATCGAAGAGGAAACCGAAGCCCTAGGCGTAAAACCTCTCCGCCGCCCTCCAAGCGGTAAACAATCCACTAGAAAATATAGTTGGGATACATGGACAACAATAGACCCTCCAAGCCGAATCTACCTAGTGCACCTAAGCCCTCCAAGCTTCTTGCTCCAACGAGATTGCGCCGAACCTTTTTCTTTTCTAGCTTCCCGAATTCCGCTACTAGACCGTAGCATCAACCAATGAAGATTGGTTCCTTCCTAACTGCTTCCCAGAAATCCAAACAGCTCTCTCACAGTAATGAAAATGGTGAGAACAAGGTTTGGTAAAATGCCTCTCAAGGATTTGACAATGGAGAGGAAGAGAGTTGAGGAATTTGAAGAGACTCTAATGTATAGATTGTGGGTGAATCAATCTTGGTTTTCTTTAAGGTTTCTCTCTCAAAATTCTCTCTGGAAGCTCTCTTACATTTGTGGGTAAAAGGGGTATTTATACTGGAGTGGGAGAGGAATGTGAAACGTCAGGATTTACAAAACAGGGGTGGCTCGCGGTTTGACCTCGCGGCTTGACTAAGTCGCGAGATCCAGTCGCGAGATAACCGTATGGTCAGTTGTCCTGTTTTGTCCTGTAGTGCTCCAGCTAGCATGACTGTTCACCTTCCGGCATGCTTGGCACGTGTGCTGCGTTTGGCGGCTTGCAGCCGCGAGTCACCCATGAGGCCAAGCCTTAAGTCTCTGTTTTCTTGCACACTCTTGAGCAAACTTCACTCTATCTCACTCACTATCCTTACAACAAACCCACCTAAATACAGGGTTACTAAATGCTGAAATACAAGCAAATTTGGCACGGAATAAAGCCAATTAGATGGTTGAATAAATTCAACCTTACAATCTCCCCCTTTGGCTATTCCATGACAAAAACCTAAAACAGACTCTAGACTTAACATGTGAGTTGGGAACAGTTGAACAAAACTCACTCACACCTAACTCTAGAAGCTGTGAAGCACTTGAATCATATGAACATAATACTCCTGAAACACAACAATACACCATGATCATTGTAAGCAGAAAATCGTAAAATGCATATGAAACAGGCAATATGTGATCAAGCAAAGATGGAGTTAAGAAACAAACCTTGGCTTGATCAACCAAGTAATCACTACAAGGTAGTGATCACAGTGCTCATTCACACTTGGAATGAACACAAGGACATACAAGTTAACAAACACAAGGCAAGATACTTGTATGCTCAACACTCAACCAATGCATAATACACAAGGTATATGCATCTAGGAACAATCCTACAAGGGCACAAGAGTGACAGTACATAAATCAAAATGCAAGACATTTAGATATAAGTACTGATTTCAACATAGCATAAAAGGCTGCATTAAGCAAGGTACAAACCATAAATCCTACATAATATGCATAAAAACATTAACCCTAAAAGCTTACATAAGCACATGGGTACAAACACAATACATCCTGAATAACATCATCAAAATATATAAAAGATTAAACCAAGAGTATAAGTTATGAGTTAGAAACAACTATACACCAAAACCACAGTGTATCAAAACCATATAAACACTAAAATAGTCCAAAAACATAAACCTATAAGTTTAGAGGATAAAACTTAAAACAAAAGTATGACAAAAGTATGTGTGTACTCCCCCTATCACTATGCACACTTCCCTTTGAACTTTCTCCCCCTTACTGAATGCTCTCCTCCTTTTTGGCACGAATAGCTAAAGGCTGTCGTCCAACTTTTGTTGAATAGCGTCTAGCTGATTCTCCATAGTCTCGAGACGCATTTGGACATGGTTGTTTGTGGAGTAGAGAAGTGCCACAATCTCATCAATGCATTTCTGAATATACTCAAGTAAACTGCCCACTCTATCAGTATGAGAAGCAGTCTGTGCTTGCGGGGTACTAGCTTGTGGAACTTCAGGAATAGCATGCGAAGTAGATGTGGTATGTGCAGGTGTCTCTGACTCAGGGGCAGATGGAGTAACTGGAGAGATGTGTGCACTCTTTGGTGTTTTAGAGGAGTGACTTCTGCTAGCTTGAAGAGTGTACATGGAAATAGGACGCTGACGGGTCAACATTTTGCCATCTGTAAGAGGAACAATGCCTTCATGAAGAATGAGCTTCATGATGAGACTGCAAAATGGAATGATTCCTCGAGCTGCAGTTCGAACCGCGGTCTTCCTCAAGGTGTAATAGATGTGAGCACATATATCAATGGGGGCTCCTGTAATAAGATCACAAAGGAATAGAGCTCTCCCAAGATTGATGAATGTAGTGTTGGACAGTGGGTAGAGATTAGTGAACATGATCAACTTCAGTGTGGTCAGCTCTGGTGCAAACTTTACGGTGCTGATGGATGTTCCTGTATTGGATACTTCATGATCGGATCCTAGGATTTGTAGAATTTATTCAACCTCTGGAGTTCGATCATCGTAAGGAGTTAGATCCACATTCTGAGGTCTGGTGATGCCGAGAAGATCTGCGATGGAGTTTGGGGAAATGCCAAACTCTTTTCCTCTGACCCAGAAAATAAGTTCAGCTCCAAGATCAGTTGCATTGGAGAAGCATTCTTTGACCAGCTCATCCATTGGATCATCAAAGTTCCCGAACAAGTTTGCCCAATCTCGTTTCTCAAAGATTCGAGGGATAAAAGTGGTCCCTAAGGTGTTAAACTCCACCACCCGTTCCACTATAGGAGTTCACTTGTCAAAGATGTTTGAGTAGATGTGTGAGGTAAGCGGAGTTCTGAACCTCTCCTCATTGGGGTCTTGAGATGCCTGTGATGATAGTCGAGTCCTTTTAGCAACTGGTGTTGCTGGATCGTCAGCAACAATGTCTTTACCCCTGGAAGATCGACGAGACATCTGCAAGAGAATATGCCCACAGCAAAGAACCAACAACAATACCACACAAGATAAATATCAACATGATTCGATGCAAATAGAAGAGAAAAACAGAGATTTCAATACATAAATACAAACTGATGATAGTGCAGACCCAACCAAACTTCCATCAATACTAAGGAGCACAATATGACAGGTGCAGCAAAATGGGGATAGCGCAAAAAGGCATAGAGAGACAAATTCAAACAGAACTGTCAATGAGACAGTTTACCATGACCATGATATGCAAACAAATACAGCATTCGAACATTAAGAACAGATATCATAAAACATGCCACATAAGATATGAACATGGGAAAAAAAATTTCAAAATGAAGTAACAGAGCACCCAAACTAGGGCACATGACTGTGAAACACAACATTCAGAAAAAAAATTTGTAAAGGAATACTTTCAAGATGCCAGCATCCACACATTTTGTTAACATAAAAGCACAGTAAACCAATGCTGTAAACCAACATCAACACACAAACAAGTGAAATGAGCAAGTCATATAAATACCAAACCCATTTAACAAAAGATTTTCAGAATCAACAACAGGCAAATATCAGAACAATGAAAAAGCACATTGTGACCACTCAACATGAAAACAGATGAAAACAACAACAAACATAACAAGCCATACCCATCACACAAAGAGAGGAATGTTTCGAACACAATATCAATCCAAATGGTAATAAAAACATCCATGAAATAGGGAAAATGAGATGAGGAAAACAAGACCCATACCTTTTCTTGATGATTTGGATAAGAACTGAAGCACCAATGAGGTTTGAAAATGGGTACACGGAGTGTTTGGGAAGGAGACAGTTTAGAGAGAAGATGAACAATCACAAAAGTTCGAGGGAAAACTGAAAAAGATTTAAAAACTGCCCCGATTTTTGCCAAACACGCGTTTTTCGCGACTTGAGTGAGTCGCCAAAAAGTCGCCAGTTCAAGCTGCCAAAACACTCAAGGACAAAACTTTGAAAAATTTTTCTAAGTGTTTTTCGCGACTGGAAGGTCTACCCGCGAGTGAGTCGCGAGCTGAGCCGCAAAAATCTCTGAGTAACCCTCGCGACTGGACCTTCCACTCGCGAACCAGTCGCCAAAAATGACCCGCGAAGACGCGACTGAGGCTCGCGACTTGATTTACCCGCGACTGAGTCGCCAAAACAGGGCAAAACTGGGTTTTTGAAATTTTCAGATTTTTAAACAAAATACTTTCCAAAAATACCCAAAAACACTCAAAAAACTTTTTGTGTTTGAATTAACAAAGATTGAGCATTGTGAAAAACACATTTTATCAAGTACAATCACACAAATGAATATGGCATTTATTGAACATAAACTTGTGTGTTGTGTGTGGATATCAACAGTGAGATAGTCCTTAGTCTAATGTGAAGCTTCAATGATCAATTCAACCAAGGCATACACAATTAGCACTAGATCAAGTGATCCATCTCAATTATAGAAATATGTATATATGACCTCTCACAAAACTTGATAACATATCTTGGAGCTTTACATTTGACTCCACTTTCAACCATAATATTTGATCTTTTGAGGCAATCACCTCTCATTGTGAGAGTGATATTTGATATTTCACTTTAATGAACAAGCCTTTAGCTTTTTGAATAAACATTTTCTTTAATATAAGGTCGCTTACCCTTTTTCCTAGTCGAATACTAGAATGTGCGATAGGCTTTTGCAGCTCAATATCTCTTTTCATTTGAAGATTTACATTTGGTGAGCTCTTTTTAGCAAAAACAAAAATAAATAGTGGGAAGATATATAGACACAAGTCTATGCATGTCTCAAGATCAACATAACCATTCACTAATCATTCATGACATGTTTGAAGATCTATTTACAACGATCACATAGATTTCAAGATTTCTCCCACAGAGATATGAGTGCAAAGAAACAAGCAATGCTCGAAAATGCACAAAGCCATTTGCACAAAAGTACAAGGCAAAACAGGTTTTGAGACAAAAGCTCAACAATGTCAATCAAACCTTTTGATTTTCAAATTTTTATGTGATTTTTGGATTTTTGACACTAGAAGAAAAAGAATTGATCAAAAGCAAAATAAATTAAAAGTATGCACAAGAAGACAAGCAAACAACCAACAGCAAAAACAACAAGCGAACAAACAAACATCGTCGCAAAGCATAGGAAGTATTAATGCATGGACATGTTGTAATGCTTATGCATGAGTACCCTTTTTCACCCACACGTCACTTGCGTTTGGGGTGATTTCCTTATAGGATTGGGTATGGGAGTTAGGGCTTTCAAACCTTCGTGAGAAGCTTTCCAAGCAGTTGGTGAATGCATCAATCATCTTCATCACGTTCATCATTCCGGGATCACCATTCTGATCTCTAGATTGTTCACCTGCCCAATCTCTTCTATCATTTCTAGGTCCTCGTGACCTTTGAGGAGTTGCACTATTCTTTGCTCTCAGCTTTTGGCAATTTAGTTGAGTATGCCCTTGAAGTCCGCAATAATGACACACATAAGTTGCTCTAGGACCTCTTTGTGGTCGTGGACGTGACTTGGCGCGAGATTCAGACCTGCCCACATACTGATTGCTGGGATTCAACAACTGTTGGTTCTCCACATTCTTCTTCTCATCCATCTTGAGCTTCTCAGTAGTAAGGTCAACTACAACTGGATCTTTAGCCTTTACAAACTTCACTTCTTTAGTGACATTTCTAGATGAGCTACTTCCTCCGGTATATCCCAACCCGGATTTGTCTGAAAAGCTCTTTTGAGATGAAATAACATCATCTAGCTTCTTGGTGGTGACCCTCTCTATTTTAGCATTTGCTTGCACAACCTCTTGCTCAAGAAATCTCACTTTTGTGTAAGTTTCGGACAGCTCACCATTCAGTGTTTCTATCTCACATTTGGCCTCCCTATATTGGATTAGGAGACTTTTGTAATCCTCCTCTGCCTTCTTCATTTTTCTCACAGCAACCTTGGCTACCCTTGTGTACTCACCCGACTTCTCCAGGAGTGAGTTATAATTCTCTTGAAGATTGGCTGTGCTTTCATCTTCTTCAGCATCTGATTCTTCAACAATTCCCAGTGATTCTTCATCACTATGTTCTCCAAGGTCTCGTACAAGCAGATTCAACTCATCTGAAGACTCAACGTGAGCAATAGTCATAAACGCTGAGTAGTTCCCCTCTCCATCACAGCTTTCTTCAGATTCTGAGTCGGATGAATCCGAGTCACTCAATGTTGTGGCATACACTTTGCCTTTCGATTTCAAATAATTCGGACATTCTTTCTTAAAGTGTCCATGTCCGTTACATTCGAAACAAGTGACACCTTGTGTAGGTTGGGATTCTTTTCCATCTTTCTTCTTGAATTCCCTTTTCTCCCTTCCAGAACTTTGGAATTTTCTTTTATCATCAAATTTGCCATTATTTTTGAATTTCAAGAACTTTCTGAAATTTTTGACAAGGTATGCAACATCTTTGTCAACCACATCTTCTCCCGATGAGTCTTGATCTTCCACTTTCTCATTAATGGTCTTAAGAGCAAGAGATTTACTCTTCCGTTGATTGGGCAGCGACATCTCATAAGTCTGAAGAGAACCAACCAGCTCCTGGCCTTTGATGTCATCAAGGTCCTTGCTCTCTTCAATTGCTGTCACTTTAGCACGAAAAATTTCCGGCAAAGTTCGAAGGATCTTCCTTACAATTTTAGAGTCCTCCGTTTTCTCTCCCAAATTGAACTTGCTGACAATCACCTCATTTAGCTTCCCATAGAAAGAGTCAAAGGACTCATCCTCACTCATTTTGAGCTCCTCAAACCGAGTGGTCAGCATTTGCAACTTGGTGTCTTTCACTTTCTTCGTGCCTTCATAGGTGGTTTCCAATATCTCCCATGCTTCTTTGGCAACGGTGATGTGAGAAATCCTGTGAAATTCATCTGGAGACACACAACAGAAAATAGCATTGAGTGCTTTACTGTTAGCATTAGATGCAGCAAGTGCTACCTTATCCCATGTGGATTTGGCTTCCTCAGGCCTGGTCCAACCTATCTCAACAGCATCCCAAACAGATTCATCAATAGAACACAGAAAAGCTCTCATGCGAACCTTCCAAAAAGCATAATTACTACCATCAAAATATGGAGGTGCATTTAGGGATTGAGACCGATCCATCTCAAAAGGGAGTCAAGGATCACACAATGGTAATGAAACCAATAACAGTGTACCCGCTCTGATACCAAATGAAAGTTCAAATATGTGTATAAACACCCTTGAACGTTTAGACCCCCAAATTACAACTTAACCAATTCAAGCATTATGTCAAACAACTAGTGTGCGGAAACTTAACATAAGCTATAATATGGAATTGGTAAAACTATCTAAGCCAAATTAAAATCACAACCCACAGCAGATAATAAAAAGGCAAAGATAAAGAGGAAGGAAGATGCAAACACAAAGACAACACGCGATGTGTTATCGAAGAGGAAACCGAAGCCCTCGACGTAAAACCTCTCCGCCGCCCTCCAAGCGGTAAAGAATCCACTAGAAAATATAGTTGGGATACATGGACAGCAATAGACCCTCCAAGCCTAATCTACCCAGTGCACCTAAGCCCTCCAAGCTTCTTGCTCCAATGAGGTTGCGTCGAACCTTTTTCTTTTCTAGCTTCCTGGATTCCGCTACTAGACCGTAGCATCAACCAATGAAGATTGGTTCCTTCCTAACTGCTTCCCAGAAATCCAAACAGCTCTCTCACAGTAATGAAAATGGTGAGAACAAGGTTTGGTAAAATGCCTCTCAAGGATTTGACAATGGAGAGGAAGAGAGTTGAGGAATTTGAAGAGACTCTAATGTATAGATTGTGGGTGAATCAATCTTGTTTTTCTTTAGGGTTTCTCTCTCAAAATTCTCTCTGAAAGCTCTCTTACATTTGTGGGTAAAAGGGGTATTTATACTGGAGTGGGAGAGGAATGTGAAACGTCAGGATTTACAAAACAGGGGTGGCTCGCGGCTTAACTAAGTCGCGAGATCCAGTCGCAAGATAACCGTATGGCCAGTTGTCCTATTTTGTCCTGTAGTGCTCCAGCTAGCATGACTGTTCACCTTCCGACATGCTTGACACGTGTGCTGCGTTTGGCGGCTTGCAGCTGCGAGTCACCCGCGAGGCCAAGCCGCGAGTCTCTGTTTTCTTGCACACTCTTGAGCAAACTTCACTCTATCTCACTCACTACCCTTACAACAAACCCACCTAAATACAGGGTTACTAAATGCTGAAATACAAGAAAATTTGGCACAGAATAAAGCCAATTAGATGGTTGAATAAATTCAACCTTACACATATAATTACACTATTATATTAGTTTTGGGAGGCAATATCACATCAATTTCATGCTTAGTGACACGTAAATATGTGAGTTTGAAAGATTTCTCAAAAATATACTTATTACGTGTATTTTTCTCTTAAAGAAGATCAAAACCAATCAACTAATCATATAGACATGCAATTAAGAAAATCAAAGGGTGAAGATCAATTGGAGCATGGTTTTTGAAGCATTAAATAAGTCAAAAACATTTGGAAATAAAGGTTTAATAAATTCAATTTATTTTCTTTTTGCTTCTCATTAACCAAACAAAGCTTCAAAAAATAAAATAAAAAAAGTAATGAGAGAGAGAGAGATGGGGGTTTAGGAAAAGGGGTACTGAAAGAGATTGTTGAGGGAGTGCAAAAGGCAATACTGTAATCTTTGCCTCTCATGATAGATTTGGGAATTCTCTGTCACCATCTTCAATTTCTCACACACTGAGAATCACCAAATAGAAGACGAATTCTAAGGTTTTAGCTTTGCTTGCATAGACATAGAAACCAAGATCAATGCTTTTTTTAGGCTCTAAAATTTTCCTTTCCCCCCCCCCCCCTCTGAAAATGGGTCTTTTTTAGCAATTTGGTTCCGATTTGGTGCTCTTCCAGATTTTTGCCCTTTTTTTTTTCCTTCAAGTTTCAACGTCTGGAAGACAATCATTGTTTTCAGCATATGTTTGTCGTTTTGGTGTAAATATAAAACTTACCGGTTAAGCAGCATTTAAAAATAAAAAATAAAAAATGTTGGGTAAATTGCAAATTACACCCTTGAAGTTTGGGGTTGACTGAATTTTACACCCTAAAGTTTCAAAAACTTGATTTTACACCCTGAAGTTTGGTTCCGTTAGCAATTCACCTCCTACAATTAATTTTTGCTGTTAAGTGACATATCATCATGTTGATGGGTTTTATTTTTGCCAAATCAACCCCAAAACTACATTATTTTAAGCCTAAACTTAAAACAAAATTCTCTAGCCTAAACGACATAGTTTAAGCCAAGTTCCTACTAAAATCTAAAAACAAAAACCATGAACAAGGTTGAAACCCACAAACTGTTAAACCTCATGAAACCAAAACGATCATCTCGTGTGATCCAAGGCGGCAGCAGTGGCGGCGACGAATCTACTTTTTAAAATCAACTAGAGTAGATGAATGAGGCTCCTTTGGTTCATCATCATTTACAATACTCACGAGTTTGCTCTTCTTCTTGTCCATGTTTCTGCCACCCCACTCGATGCTTTCTTTTAGTGTTCCTCACTCTTTAAGCAGCTTTAGCACACCTGATAACCCTTTCCCAACTGCAACTTCATGGATAGTTTCATTTGGCACTATCTCCTCCTTGTCCTCATCAACAGTGTGCTCAATCTTACTAACATCTATAACTTCGGTCCATCCACCAGCCTCATCTTTTACTTCTTCATCGGAAGCTCTTGGCTCTTCATCTTCTTGCATAAAAACGTCTTCATTTTCAAGCCTACAAGCTTCTGAAAGAGCACAAAAGTACAAGTTATTTATATTTTTATAAAACCATTGGAGGAATTGAAAACCTGTAGCAAACTAAGACATGAAATTGTATTTTAATAGGGTACAAATGGAAGCTCAAGGAAATCGATAGGCATAAGATCAGGGCAACTTCCAAAGAAAAATGGTCATAATTAAACTTGAATTTGACCAGATAAAAGGATGGATATCAACTGACTACAAGATATTGAATGGCCAAAAATAGTAAAGCAGTCAAAAATATTAAATATGAAGAAATCTCAATTCAACTAGGGCGGAAGCAGCTCAAATTTCAATTCTATGCAAACACATGAACAAATGTAAAAAGAAAAATACCTTTATCAAGCTTGAGAATCGAGACAAACTCCTCCATCTCTATAAAGACAACCTTGTTTTCTTGTGACTCTCTAGTTGTGGGGTTTAGACAACCTTGGCTTGGGTTCGTGGGGCTTGGGTTCGGATTGGTGTAAAATAACATGAGCAGTCGAAGCTAGGGAGGTGGCCACCGTCGCCGCCTGGGATCACGCGAGATGATTGTTTTGGGTTTGTGAGATTTGGCCGTTTATGGGTCTCAACTCTCAACCTTGTTCGTGGTTTTTGTTTTTCTATTTTAGGAACTTGGCTTAAACTGTGTCGTTTACGCTAGAGAATTTTGTTTTAAGTTTAGGCCTAAAACGACAAACTTTTTGAGCTGATTTGACAAAAATAAAACACATCAGCATAATGATGTGTCACTTAACAGTAGAAATTAACCATGGGGTGTGAATTGCTAATGGAACCAAACTTTAGGGTGTAAAATCAAGTTTTTGAAATTTTGGGGTGTAAAATCGAATCAACCCCAAACTTCAGGGGTGTAATTTGCAATTTACCCAAAAATGTTTTATCCAACCAGGTATGACAAATCCAAGTATCCAACAACATTTTCTATATAAAAAAGATGTTTTATTCAACCGAATATTATAAACCCAAAATTTTAAAAACTAGTAAGGTCAAATAACCAAAAAAATGTCAAATAACCAAAAAAGCTCCTGTTTGCCAATTGTTGACCCCCTTTTTTTTTGGGACCGGTTATAAAGGTTTTTGTCAGATTGAATTGGTGCTTGGTTCTCAATTGAACCAACCGGTCCAATTTAGTTTGTAAAACCATGGATAAATCAGTCAATTCACAATTGTATGGTTGATAGATAATGGATTCTTACAAAAAAAAAAGATAATTAAAAGGAATATGGTGTGGTGTTCGCCACTAATCATCTGATGCCAAAGTTAATGAATATTACTACTTCTTTCTTTTTTGGTGTTGGCGATCAATGTGCATACCTTGATCCTAGTTTTCCAAAAAAAAAAATTTGAATAAATACTTTATTTCCAATAAGAAACAAAGGAAAAAAAAAATTTAATAAGTGAAGGCCTATAACCATCTTTATCTAAAGTCTGAGCTAACAATGATAAA
Organism: Quercus robur; assembly: GCF_932294415.1. Taxonomy (NCBI): domain Eukaryota; kingdom Viridiplantae; phylum Streptophyta; class Magnoliopsida; order Fagales; family Fagaceae; genus Quercus; species Quercus robur. The sequence continues at coordinate 36,372,405 of NC_065534.1, read as the reverse complement.
AAGTTAAGGATGGGAACTAACCCACTCTAGTTCTTTTATAAAGAGTTTTGATGAAACCAAATGAAGCTATGTTTTCCTAAATCTTTGTTGTTGAGATAAATTTGGAATAACAACTGCAACTGATGGTAAGGTGCTAGGAACATTATTAGTATTTTTCACATATATTAGCTTATTGACTTTTGGGGGAGTTAAGTTGAAGTCGTACTCACTTGTTATAGGTTTTTCTTAAGCTAGACTGACAATGGTAAGTTCATAATCCAGTTAAGTAGATATCTGCTAATTTAAGGAAGTATACACCCAAAACAGAGTGTATTTTTCCCTGTTAAACCCATTCACAAGGTTATGTTGTCTTGGAGGATATATATTTTCATACTTTCAATGTGGCAGTTACTACTTCAGTATATGGCCAATCAGTCACCTTTAGTTTAGTTATAGTTGTCATAGAGGCTTTTCTGGCCTCTTCTCTTGACACAATCATGTTAATTGGTTTGGTTGGGTTATCATTGAACAGTTAAGATTTTGGGTAGTTGTTTTGCTTAACTGAATAGGCATATAAGTGCATTTGAACATGGGATTGAATTCTAAACAGAATGATTCAAATTTCTTAAGAAATTCATAGATCTATCTAATCATGACAAGATCTATTCTATGGATGATCAAACTTCAAATAACTTGAATTCAAGATAGCTATTCAAAATCTTAGTGAAAGATTAGATTAGTTATCTTACTCACATGTTATGTTTCCAATGGATCTTCAATTACATATTTGATGTCATGGCTTGTAAGATTCTAATGAAATAGATGATCACAAGGTGCAACTGATCAACTTAAGCACCTACATAACCAGCAAAGTCAGCATAAAAAGTATGCCAACTTGGTTGCCTATTTACAGCAATTCAATTTCGGCATAAGGCATAAAGCAAGTATCTTAAATAAAGTGGTTAATGGTCTAAATCAAAGACAGGCCTTGCTTTGCCATTTGCAAGCTGTGGTACCTGGCTTTGATGTGTTCAAGGAACATCACATGGGTGACAACAACTTGCAGCCTATTTTAGATGCAATCAAGCAAGGCAACTATGCAGCATAGCTTGGTCTCAATGAAAAGGAAGGCTCTGTTCAAAGGAGTGCAATTTTGTGTTCCTAATTGTTCATTGAGGGATCAATTGTTGTCGTTGACAAATTTAGCAAGATGACTCACTTTATCCCTAGAAAATCAAATGATGCTTCACATGTGGCTGATCTCTTCTCTAGGGATGTCTACAAGTTGCATGGACTACCCCATTTCATTGTTTCAGATAGGGACACTAAGTTCCTCGGCCATTTTTGGAGGACATTGTGGAAAAGAATGCAAACTAGCCTTGATTATAGCATAGCTTTTCATTCTCAAACTGATGGGCAGACAGAAGTGGTGAATCAAAGTTTGGGGAACCTTCTACGATGCCTAGTTAGGGATCATCCTAAAGAGTGGGAGGTGATTCTACCCATAGCAGAATTTGCTTTCAATATTTCTATCAATAGAAGTTCAAGTTACAGCCTTTTTGAAATTGTGTATGGCAAAAATTTTAGTAGTGTGACTAACTTGGTAGCTTTACCAATGCCCAAGAAAGTTAATCCAAAGGCTAAAGATAAGGCAGATGTTATGCAGCAAGTGCATCAACAAGTGAAGAACAAGCTAGAAGCAACCAATGCGAAGTACAAAGCAACTACTGATTTCTAAAGATAGAAGACCAGAAGGATAGTATGCTAAGCTGAGACAAAGGAAGTATAGTCCTTGCGGGGTTTTGCAAAGAAACAATCACAATGATTATGAGATTGAGCTACCTTCCCACTTGTCTATCTCTAATATTTTCAATGTGTAGCACCTTACTCCTTAATTACCTTGATCCAAAGGAGGCCAAGTGCTTTCTAAGGACATCCTGATGCAGGAGCATCTTCTAAGCTGTTTTAAGATTCCTTTGTTTGAGTTCTAGCTAGCAGCCTTAATTGTTGTAAATAGTTTATTACAGCTATCTTTGTGTCCAAACAAAAGCCTTAAGGCAGTTAGCTTATATGGCAATCATTCTTATCTAAATTAGTTAGTCTTGTTAATGAGTTAGTTACTTGTGTTAGATGTAACCAGTGTTAGTTTGACACTCGGCATGATACTAATGGTTGTTAGTTGTAGAACAGATTGTATAAGTACTCTTGTACTCTCATTTTGTAACCAATTTTTTTGAGAATTAGTGATTATAAGCCTTTGTGTGCTTTTCTTTGGAACTTAATGTTCTTCTAGAGGTTCCAAACCACCTACTAAATGTTCTAAGCAACTCTCATTGCTAAACAAACCCAAAACAATTCAACCTACACACATTCCCTACATCAGTTTGGTATCAGAGCTTGAGATCCTTAGGATTCAAGTTCGTTTGTAGTTTGTTTCTTCATTTTCTGTCCAAGAACCTATCAAGATTCAATCTTGATTGCTTTTCATAGCCTAAAATACCTCTCTTACCAAAACCAAAGCCTTCATATGTGCTAGCAATTAGTTTGTAGCAGCAAGAAACCATGGTTTTTGAGAAGACAAGGAAGGATAAGGGCAAGATGCAAGTTGGTCTTGTAGTAGAGGAAGATGATATTGCAACCAATAGACCAAGGTGTAGAAGGGTTCAAAATGGCTTAGAAGCTGAAGGGAATTATTGAGGAGGCAACTACAAACCTTGACTAAATAATTGAGAAGAGATAGGAAGATACAACATCAATACTACTAGAATGATCCTGTTAGAAGTGTAGTCTTAAATGAGGAGGATTATGAACAACCTTTTGCTCATATTCCTAGGTGGAGATGAGAGGTATGGCCACATTCTTATGATGGTCCAACCAAGGGAACCAAAACAAAATTACGATTCAATCTTTGAAATTGAATTCCCTGAATTTGATGGAGGTTTGAATCATGAGGAGTTTGTGGATCGGCTTAACCAAGTTGAGGAGAGGTTTTTATCGGACTAAATTGGTGCTCGATTCTCAATTGAACCAACCGGTCCAATTCAATTTGTAAAACCATGGATAAATCAATCAATTCACAATTGCATGGTTGATAGATAATTGATTCTTACAAAAAAAGATCATTAAAAGGAATATGGTGTGGTGTTGACCACTAATCATCTGATGCCATAGTTAATGAATATTACTACTTCTTTATTTTTTGGTTTTCTAAAAAGAAATAGGTTATTTTTTGGTAATCAATGTGCATACCTTGATCCTGGCTTTCCATTTTTTTTCTTGAATAAATACTGTGGGGGCCGGTTAATCAATAAATATTAAAACCGTATTAACTGGGCCTGTGGCCCATCCGAGGACGTTAAACCATCCGAGGAGGCCCATATAAGATTATAAGGGGAACCAAATGAAAAGAGGAGTAGATATCACATGAGATGGGTCCAGTATGCGTCCGATGACAAAATCCTTCTCGGCAATATGTGTCCAAGGACGACCTGGAGGCCATATTGTTACAAACACACTTCGAAGTTACATTACCACTAAAGGTGGGACATGGGACCAAGGGTAAGAAAGAAAAGATAAACAAATATCTTTAACAACTGCTGCCTCCGCATTAATTGCCTCTCAACCAACTCTCTGCCCGCATTAATATGGAGGTGATGCCTGAACAGTGATGAAGCAGCCTTAGAGCTACTGGTTAAAGGTTCTAGGAAGTGTTAGATAGGATAGGAAGGGATCCCCTGAATCCGGCCTACACGTGTGTGGTGAAGATGACACCATGAAGGCAGTATATAACATGAAAGAATGCATTGAGAGAGGAGATCGGAACTTCTGAACAATTGATGCCTAGAAGAAAATCTCATGAAATAAAGAACTTAGCTTGCTTCAATGATAAATTGATCGTGATATTTATGTTAATCCATCTGGAAACATTAAGTTTAATCGTTTTTCTTTTAAAGTTAATCTAGTTCTTTGACATCCACGCTCTACAAATTTATTGTTTGGGCCTTTAGCTTTCGAACCCAATACGAGTTTGGAATCGTTACAAATTCAGTCCTTACAAATACTTTATTCCCAATAAGAAACAGGGGAAAAAATAATAATAAGTCAAGGCTTGTAACCATCTCTATCTAAAGCCTGCGTTTACAATGACGACAAGTTAAAGATGGAAACTAACCCATTCTAGTCCTTTTATAAAGAGCTTCGAGGACACCAAATGGAGGTTTGTGTTTCTAAATCTTTGTTGTTAAGATAAATTTAGGATAACAAGTGCAATTGATGGTAAGGTTCTAGAAATGTTATTAGTATTTTTCACATATTAACTTATTGGTTTTTGGGTAAGTTGAGTTGAGGTCATACTCACTTGTTCTAGGTTTTCTTAAGCTAGACTGACAATGGTAAGTTCATAATCAAGTTGAATGGGTATCTGTTAAATCGAGGAAGCATACACCCAAAACAGGGTGTATTTTTCCTTGATAAAACCATTCTCAAGTTTATGTTGTCTTGGAGGATATATATTTTCATACTTTCAATGCATGTGACAGTTACTACTTCAGTATATGGCCAATTAGTCACCTTCAGTTTAGTTATAGTTGTCATGGGGGCTTTTTAGCTTTCCTGGCCTCTCCTCTTGACACAATCATGTTAGTTGGTTTGGTTGGGTTATCACTAAACGGTTAAGATTTTGGGTAGTTGTTTTGCTTAACTAAATAGGCATAAAAGTGCCTTTGAACATGGGATGGAATTCTGAACAAAATGATTCAAATTTCTTAAGAAATTCATAGATCTATCTAATCATGACAAGATCTATTCTATGGATGATCAAACTTCGAATAACTTGAATTCAAAATAGCTATTCAAAATCTTAGTGAAATACTGGATTAGTTATCTTACTCACAAGTCACGTTTCCAATGGATCTTCAATTACATATTCAATGTCATGGCATGTAAGATTCTAAACTCAGTGAAACATATGATCACACAAGGTGCAACTGATCAAATCACATGCTTTCTAAAAGGAAACGCATTATGTTCATGTCACCTTTAACAAAATAATTAAAGATTTTCTTAGCTAAGTTACTTGCTTTCACTACCTTCTTAAAAAAAAAATATGGTGGTGGATTTACTTCAAAACTGTACTATGATTCAAAGCTTGAGGAGGTTCGAATCCCCAATTATCTTCAACTATCCACATACCTTCAACCTAAATGTAATGGAGGTGTCATGTTGTCAGGTTTCAAAATTGTGCTTATAGGGTTTATTTGGTGGAGGGAAGAGAGGTTTTCCCTTATGAATCTCATGGCTCTAAGGGTATGTATTTTTAGAGATTAAAGAGGGCTCTTTAATGTACTCTCAAATTCAACTCTTTGGTCCTCTCGAATTGGTCAATTTCCTCTCTATTTTATGAGCTAGGGTTTCTTAGACTTTCAAACCTCTTATGAGTCTCCCTCTTAATATTCTTTGACTCATATTTATCACCTAAAATGACAAGATAAAGAAATATAAATACATAAATAAGCAAATTTCTACATCTGGACACTAAAGTATCAAATATAGACTATGAGTGCCAATAGAGTCATAGACACTTCACCTTTTACTTAAAGTGTCGATTGGCACTTTGACTATGTGCCTATTTTTTCTCTTATCCAATGTTGTTACGATTTTATTATTATTTTGGGGATAATTACAAGTTTTAAGCCATTTTATGATCTGATTAACCTTTTGATTAATTAGGTTTTCTAACTATCAATTAGTTATTCATTTAAAAAAAAAAAAAAAAAACTAACTAATTAAAATTCGTAACTATATATATATATATATATATATCCATTACTTTTATTTCATGCTCTAAGGGACATCCTTTTGAACCAATGGTTGTTTGACATTTTACTAAATATAATAAATTCTTTTAAAAACCAATCATAATTATTCAATCTTTATCGTATGATATCAATCTATTTTAAAAAATCTTTCTCTGCTGCTAAAAATGGGCTGTGACTGCTTAGGCTATTGGAATGCTCGATTTTATTTTGAAGAGGTTCCAAGTACATCCCAAGTCTATACATGATGGGGCTCTTGGTTTACTGGAGGAGTATTAGAGGCTGGTTGCTGCACAAGCACGTTCTTAATGGTGTTTTCCTTTCGCTGTTTTCTGCTACATGTTTATGTATGGCCTTGGGCACTTATTTCCTTATGTCTGTTTCTTTCTTTGTTTTTGGAATCGCAGTTTCCCTGGGATGGTGTTCTCAGGGTGCTGTTTCTTTTGTTTGTATACTTCTTATATCTTTATCTCAAAAAAAAAAAAAAGCTTGGTTTCGCATGATCTTCTAATCCGATGCTCTTATCTTGTGATAAATGACAATTAGATCTGATTCTCAAAAAAAAAAATGACAATTAGATCATATATTAAGGATTCATGTCGATTTTCATATTGGATCCTTAATTAGTATTCCAATAGCGTAAATGACATTTTTACCCTCAAATTAGTAAAATGGCCTTTTTGTTCTCAATCTTAATCCGTTGAAAAATACATGTCTATAGTAGGAAACTAACACAAATCCTACCTACAAAAGCTGTTGAGGAAAATCAACGAATGTACTGTATGTTATGAGGAGCATATGAACTTTACATTAATTAATTGGGGAATAGCTACAGGGTACTGCTGTTTTTACTATACATAACATGCATTAACTAGTTATTGAAACTTCAAACACTAGTTTTTAACCAAAAGAAACTTTCAACAGTTGTTTTAGATACTTTTTTGAGTTCTAAGTGTTTAATTCATCTTCATCCAATTCAAATGGCCGTGTTCCAAAATAAAAGAGAAAAGGGTAGAATCAAGGTCAAATCTTTTATGGGACACTGGAGTTTTAGGAGGTTTATGTGGTACAATAAAATTGCATAGCTAACTTTTGCCTGCTGCCAAAGAAAACGATGGATGAAAAGAGAGGGATCTGCATATGGGTCATAGCTTATACATACATCAAAAATTACGTATGGCAATAGCCATGCCATACAATTCCCACTACACGAAAGAAGCAGTTAAGCCCCCAAAAAAAAAAATTAATAATAATAATAAAGGTGCATAATAAAATTTAAACACGATAGGATACGAAACCCTAACCTTTGCTGTCATATTAAATCTCAAATTCCATAGATGGATTCTTACAGATGAAAGGTTTCTTACGCGGAAGAAATGATGCCGGTGCCCATAGCCCCAGTACTTGGGTTGGAAATGAGCAACGGCCCCATCTCTTCTGCGAAGGGAACCTTTTAATGCTGCCATTTGTGAAATGTGAACTACTATAGAGATAGGACTCTCTTTAATCTAATATTGTATTTGTAGATGGCGAAAAGGTTTGTAATCATTCTTTTTTGAAGGAAAAATAAATAAAAAGAAGAAGAAGAAAAAAACGTGTGTACTTGTTTAAACAGACTGTCTCCAGCCAATTCATGCTGCTGATTGATTTTGAAACCTCAAGAAAATGTTGTTTAAGCATTCACCGCATGATTTTGTTTTTTGCGTGATAAAGTGAGGGGTGATAATATATAAACCATAAAGAGCAAATAGTACAGACAACGACAAAAAGTCATCAGGACTCCAACTTTATAGACCATTTTATGCTTTTTTATTACACCTACGAGCTTCAAAACAGAATGAGACATGTTTCTCAAAAAAAAAACACAGAATGAGACATATTGCAATTATTACAAAGAGATATTTATTTTAAGAGTTTAAAGGTCTCCAAACCCTAGAAAAATTCACAACCAATAAAAGACAGAATTAAACCAAAAGCGTTACTAATTACTTCAAGACTCAACTTAATTACAGACACAGCTAGCTCACAGGAACTCCAATTAACCATAAACTAGAACAACAGGAACTAACACGTACAGTTCATCAACTAAACCACATAAACACAGGACAGGATTAACACAATAAACTGCAACACTCAAACCTTGGCGCTAAACACATCATAATCCTGGCGAGGTGAAAACTCGATGATTTTGTTGCATATATATATATATGGCAATTAATGTGACAAGAGCAGCTGCTACGTATATTCAGCCAAAAAAAAAGAGCAGCTGCTACGTACGTCGTGCCATTTTAGAATTGATTGCACATGTTACATGAATTCAACGAAGGCTTCATCGATGGTGCATAAAACGATCGAAGTTCAACATTTGTCACGTGCCAATCAAAAAAAAAAAACATTTGTCACGTGTAATACTTCTTGGTTTTATGTAATTTCAAGGAGAGGCCATGTAATTATAAATTTATAATTTTCATGTAATTATAAATTATAATTTTTCTAAGATTATAAATTTATAATTAGGTTCCCTTACATTTCTTTTGGTACATTTCTTCAAGGGCTACGTGTCAAATCTAATTTATAATTAGGTTCCCTTACATTTCTTTTGGTACAAATTTGTTTTTACTTAACCAAAGGCAAATAATTTTTGCTTTAGACTAAGTATTTTTCATTTCTCTATCATTAATTCTGAAGGATAATGACTTGTCATAAGCATCCGTTAATCATTTTTGGGAAGGATTTTGATATAATTTGATTGGATATGAGTAAAAAGTATAGGGACAAATTAAAAATGAGTAAAACTAAAATGGGTTTTGTTTCTTATAAAAAAAAAAGGGTTTTGTTTCTGTTATCTATAACCAAACTTTGATAGATTTAACTTGTTATGACCGTAATTTTCACATACGAAAACATAATTAAAAAAATACCCTTAAATGTGTTTTTTATCATTTTTTTTATCCTTTCCTTCAATACAAGTAAAAATAAATAAAGAAAATACTCAAAAATAAAAGTAAGATAATACATAAATATTTAAGCTTATAATTCTATAAAGATATTTAGTTTTAATAGCCCACCAATCCAATAATTTCACAATAGAAAAGAAAAGAAAATATGTACACTTGTCATATATGAAACATGAAATACAGTAAAACCATCTAAAAATTAACTAAATATACATAATTTTGAGAGAAAAATATAACATGCTAAAAGTGAATTCAAAAGTAAATAATTACAAAGAAAATGTGTAATGCACTTTTTTTTTTTTTTTTTTTTGAGAAACAAATGTGTAATGCACTTAATTACCAAAAACCATTTTATGTTAGTAGTAGATTACTAAAATTATTTAATATTTTAAGAATTTCACGTCAAGTTGACGTGTGATTTATGTAGTTTTTTCATATAATATATATATATATATATATTAATATTACTTTGATATACAATTATCCATTGAAAATAATTCAATAAAACTAAAAACGTTAAATTTTATAACATAAATTTGACAAATGAGTTTGGTCTGAGTTGACCCAATTGGATCACATGGATCAAAATTCAAATTAAAACCAATTATTATTCCTATTATAAATATTTATTAAAAAAACCTTTATTTTTCGACACGGATTAAATGACAACGAGTCTAATTTTGTTAGGTATAAGAAAGGGATATAAATTTGACAAATGCGTTTGGTCTGAGTTGACCCAACTGGGGTCAAAATTCAAATTAAAACGAACTATTATTCCTATTATTACCAACAAAAAAAAAAAAAAAAAAAACATTTGTTTTTCTAGACCGATTAAATGACTATGAGTCTAATTTTGTCAATGACGGGTCCATGAATTTTGTTAAATGGGTCATTAAGAAACTTCAATTAAAAAAATTTTAATAAAAAGAGAATTTGAATATATCAAGTTATCAACCTTCTACAAGTTTTCAAATTTTGAATTGTTACATGATAGTTCATTATGAGTATTTATTACCAATGTGGGTAGCTATGATCATTTTATTTTGTTAAGTTTGTCTAACATTTTTATTTTTATGTATTTGTTATTATCTATTAATTTGTCATTGTTTTTATAAAAATATTTTAAACTAAGTGAATAAACTTAACTCATTGGCTCTGTATTAATTATTAACGCACACAACCACACTCATTCATACATAAAATAATACACTACGTGTCTACTTAACCAATTAAATGCTTGAACAACCACTAACTTTACAATTTTTCTTCTTAAATTTTTCTGACTTTATAACAAAAAGTTATTATAACATGATAACAATATACACATGTAGTAAACCCTCTCTATTTCCTAATTATTATATTATATAAAGTTATATTATATTTATATTGTACATACAAATATCCACACACATCATTATTCACACAAATAACATTATAACAAAAAGCAATACACACAATTAATATTAGATACACTCATACACATATAATATAAATTTATAATAAAGAGTGACACACAAGAAATAAGCCAATTCAGCGGCTTTTTGCTCAAGTTCTCGTGGAGTCAAGTTCTCGTGGAGTCAAATTCTCATCAGTATGAGTCAAAGGAATAGCGCCATGGCCTCTGATTTCCATATAAAGGACACGACAAGCATAAATTCCCTCTTTCACTTCTATTCTGATGGACTGGACGTCTTTCATAAAGAATTGGAGGATGACACATACAGTTTACAAACACTTACTCGTACTCTTAGAGTTGGAAATACTTGTAGTAAGAGTGTATAAGATTTAAATTAGGGTGTGCAAAAATATTTTTAAAAATAAATTAAAGTATTAAACTAACAAAAAAAATTATAAATATATATATATATATATATATATATTTTTTTTTTTTTTTTTTTTTTTGAAGTCAGGGGTTCATTTGAACCCCCTAAACAAAGGGTAGAGCCGCCCTTGAATTTTGTTAGGTATAAGAAAGGGATATGATAATGGCTTCAATTAGAGAGACACTGACCACATGGGAGTGTGGCTTGATGGTAAGAGTTTTTGTCCCAACACTCAGAGAGGAGGGGTTCGAGTGATAATCCCAGCAAAGCTCGTGTGGTACACGTGATATTATCTATTGCCGTCACGTAACGTGAGGTCGATAAGTTCACATAAGAGACCCAAAAAAAAAAAAAATTTGATAGAGACACTGGTTAGAAGTGAACTTACACTATGTTTAACAAAATACTAAAACAGAGGAGGGGGGAAAAAAGCCGCAGGGAAGAGATGAAAAAAAAAAAAAAAAAAAAAAAAAAACTTTTCCTTCATAGTGTTTGGTCCCATGTACAAGTCGCTCTTTTCTTCTTATTTCCATCCAATTTGTAAGGAAATAAAAATGGTGAAATCCATGGAAATCTATTTCCTCCATTTTCTTTTTCCCCCAGCCCAAGTTGGTGACTTTTCCTTGTAGCCGACACATTGTTTTGTTTTTCATGGTTCTGTCATACAAGAAAAGTGATTCTCATTGAAGGCACGAATGCCGTGGCCCGTGCGGAACTAGCCCCGATAATAAAAAAGAACAGAGACACGAGACTAAGATGTTTTTTTCTTTGTATTTTTTAGTAAAAGATTGATGCGATGTTCGAATTTGACATCTCACTTAACATACACTCTTGTTGCTGGAAAATAATGAAGGGACCCAATTTAAGAGCCATAATCTCACTCTGCTTTGAAAGGCTCAAGACAACCATTATTCTAAGATTACAAGATTTGCCCCTTATTTTTTCCATAACTATCTCATGCAACAAATTATGATTGATTAACTGTCACTTCTACATATGGAGAGTCATTTTTTTTTCACTACAATTTCATAGTCTACCATGTTATAATTGTGACACAAAATATTGATATTCCAAATTTTATTACCAACCGGTTAATTGCTAAGAGCAATTGCATCAATAGATGCAAAATAGAAAAAAGTGGCAAGTTTTACACAATTTTGCTAAAAAACTACATATATCAGACTTTGTATATCACAGTACATATTTATTTTTGCTACAGTAACCGTGTATATTTACACAGTTACTGTAGCTTTGTATTATATTTTTTTAATATTTCTCTCTTCACCTCTCTCATCAGATTCTCTCTCTTCCCTGACTCTATTCCTTTGTCAAACTCATCCTAAATCTAAAACCCAAACTCATCAATTTACCCATATACAAACCCATAAAGAATCATCACAACCCATATTGCAAAGAAGAAGAAGCGAAGAAGAAGAAGAAGAAGATGAAGTGATGAAGAAGGAGACGAAGAAGAAGAAGTAGCAAAGAAAATGAGAAGCAAAAGAAGAAGAAGAAACGAAGAAGTTTTCAGATCTGAGAAAGGAAAGAGAAACGCTAAATGAAAATAATAATTAAAAAAAAAGATTATTTAAATGAAGTAGTGTGTATAGTAGATAATCTGATATGAGAGTTTTGTAAAAGTGATTGTGTAAAATAAATAAATAAAAAGTAGGTTCTTTTTGTAAAATAGTCTGAAATTTGTAGAAGAGCTGATGTGAATACTTTAACAACTCTAAGGCTTTGTTTTCTAAAATCTATAATTTGTTCATATACACTTCAATTTGGCACTAAAAGCATACCCTAAGCCTTGTGTTATCAGTTTATTCATAAGAAAAATCTAGGAAATACGATTTTTTGTGTCATAATTCTAATGTAGTAGTAGAAAAAAAAAATTGTGATTTTATGTAAAAGTGACAAGCAGTCAGTCATTGTTTACCGTATAGGATAGTTATGAGAAAAAAAAAATGGGTAAAATTTGTGATATTAGAATAACTATTTATTCATGACTCCAATGAAATGCAGTCCTCAAAGAAACTTCTGAATCCTGTAAGGACCCAATTTGAATCCCAAGCCCAAGAGTCAAAAGAATCTTGGCCCAAAGAGTACAATACAATAAATTTGTAGAGAATGAGTCAGAAAACTAGACTCTAATAGATTGGACAACAATTATGGTGGGTTTAGATAACCTGAAAGCAAAATAAACAGGTTTTATCCAAAGAAAATCTTCCACGACACAATCCAAGGAGATGCATTCTTATATATATATATATATATATATATATATATATATATATATCTTTCGAATTTGGTTACAAGTCTAATTTTTGTTGTTACAATGTTTTTCCTTTCTTTTTCTCCGATCCTCTTCCCTCAAGGCCTCCTTTCTATTTTATACTATCTTCTTTCTTTCATCTCCACCCTCCACATGTAGATTAGGTCGCTGGTGTTGATTAGGGGTGTACAAAAGCTTACCGTCACCGAGGAAACCGACCGGCACCGATCATTCCGAACCGCAGCTGCAACCGATCGATAGTATTGATGCCGGCAAGCGGAGGGTGAAGCGATTTCCGATGCCGGTGAGGTGCAAATGTCGGAGTAGAATGTCCAAAACCAAGGATGAACCGAACCGATACGATACAAAGATATAAATTTCAATTGAAGTAATATAGCGTCGTTTCACTAGGATTTCTTAAATTGTTTTTAAAACAACGTCGTCTTTTCAATTGTTATTATTATAAAAAATTAAAAATTAAAAAAAAAAGGAGCAAAATAGCGTCGTTTTATGCTAGGTTTTCTGAGTTTTGCCCGCTATAAATTCATTCTACTCTCTAACTGCTGGCCTTCACTCACTCTCTCTCACTCTCACCTCTCGGCTTGGCTGGCCTCCGCCCTCTCAAGTCTCATCATTAGATGCCTCACCAATCAAGTAGTTGTCACCAGCCACTCAACCCAATCTGCATCAAGCCATCTGTAATCCCCTCTCCTGTCTCACATTTCACCCTTAAGGCTTATGTTCTTAAGAATCTCTCTCTATATGTCTGGCTCCAAACTAAGCTTATAGTGTTACACTATTACTTCAAGTTCAAGTCCCACTCTCACATCCATCATGTATTCATGTCTAGTTGTCTGCCAATTAAAATTTAAGGCGAAAAACACATTTTGGTCCCTACATTTTGACCCGATTCCCGTTTTAGTCCCTAAGTTTTTTTTTTACCGCTTTTAGTCCCTCTCCAGAAAAACGGTTCCATTTTAGTCCCTGCCGTTACATCAGAAACGGATATTGCTGACGTGGCAAACGGCAAAGTCAAAAAATAATAAACTAATGTCCACGTGGCCTAAATTAATAATAAAAAATATTTTTTAATGCCACGTCAGCATCTAAATTAAAAAAAAAAATTAAAAACTCTCATAAAAAAAATCCTTAAATAAAAAAATTAATTTATTAATTCTAACTAAATAAAAAAAAAATTAAAAACTCTCATAAAAAAAAAAATCAAAAACAAATTTAAAACTAAACCCAGCAAGAACACAAAACCCAGAAAGAACTAAACCCAACAAGAACAAACTAAACCCAGCAAAGAAAACCATGGTGGACACTTGAAGTCACCTCTGTAAATCTTATTATACATGGCCACAAGATTATTGTCCTGAAATGGCAAAAACCCAGCTAGAAGAACAAACAGGATAACTCCACAGGACCAAAGATCAGCTGTAGCACCATCGTAGCCTTTCTTTCCAATCACCTCCGGCGCCACATAAGCCGGTGTGCTGTAGCAACCCATCTTGCTTCAAATGATCAGTGAAAGCGCTGAGACCAAAATCAGTGACTTTCAAATTACATTCTTCGTCTAAGAGCAAGTTCTCAGGCTTGAGGTCTCGGTGGTAGACACCGCGGCTGTGACAGAAATCGATGGCGGAGATGAGTTGTTGGAAATAGACTCTCGCCACGTCTTCTTTAAGCCGACCCTTAGCGATTTTCGAGAACAGCTCGCCTCCACGGACGAGTTCCATGGCGAAGTAGATCTTGGATTTGCTCGCCAAAACTTCGTGGAGCTCGACTATGTTTGGATGCCGTACCATCTTCATCACCGAGATTTCTCTCTTGATGTGCTCCATCATACCCACTTGGATCACTTTCTCTTTACTCACAACCTTCAAAGGATATTGCTGGGTTTATGTTCTTGCTGGGTTTATGTTCTTGCTGGGTTTTGTTGTTCTTAGTTTTAAATTTGTTTTTGATTTTTTTTTTTTATGAGAGTTTTTAATTTTTTTTTTTTTATTTAGTTAGAATTAATAAATTAATTTTTTTATTTAAAGATTTTTTTTATGAGAGTTTTTATTTTATTTTTTTTTAATTTAGATGCTGACGTGGCATTAAAAAATATTTTTTATTATTAATTTAGGCCACGTGGACATTAGTTTATTATTTTTTGACTTTGCCGTTTGTCACGTCAGTAATATCCGTTTCTGATGTAACGGCAGGGACTAAAATGGAACCGTTTTTCTGGAGAGGGACTAAAAGCGGTAAAAAAAAAACTTAGGGACTAAAACGGGAATCGGGTCAAAATGTAGGGACCAAAATGTGTTTTTTGCCAAAATTTAAATAACATTTATGGCATTTTTTTTTTTCATGTTACACTGTTGGACTTTTTCTTTAAATAACTAAAGTTTTAATAGCATCCATAGTTCTGG
Organism: Quercus robur; assembly: GCF_932294415.1. Lineage (NCBI taxonomy): Eukaryota > Viridiplantae > Streptophyta > Magnoliopsida > Fagales > Fagaceae > Quercus > Quercus robur. The sequence goes on along the minus strand of NC_065534.1, from coordinate 36,357,141 downwards.
ATAGTCTAAAGTTTATAGTGTTAATTTTTTTTCGTGTTACACTGTTGGACTTTTTCTTTAAATAACTAAAGTTTTAATAGCATCCATAGTTCTGCCTAGTATAAAGTTTATAGTGTTACACTGCTTGAAAGTCCAATTTTTTTTTATATTAAAAAAAAAAAAAAATTTTAATGTTTCAAACCGACCAAACGGATTATACCAACCTCAAATAACCGCACCGCTAAAGGCCAAAAAACCAACACTATGCGGTATGCATCAGTTCCAATTATAAGAAAACTGATCCCTATCGGTTCTGTAATAAATTTAGGAAAAAACCGAGCCGACCGAACCGCGCACACCCCCAACTGATCTTTGTCCCATCAACACATTCCTGAAGTCTTTGGGAGTAGCTTGTAAGGTTGAAAATTACTGTTTAAGTATCACTTCCACATTAATGCGGCCAAAGAGTTAGCTGCAGAGCATTTAATGTAGTGGTGACAGCTTTCCCTAAGATACTTTATAGCTTCCCTTTGTCCTGTGCTTTCATGATGTGTATTATTATCAATAGGATATCCCGAAACGTTACTCTGGATGGCAGACCATACCTTCTAACCTCTGCTTTGCTTAGCCAAAGAGGCATTCCTCCTCGGCCCACCTTCCCCAACCTTCTCAGTCACAGCTTGCTCATGGAGTTCTGATTTTTACGTCTTCACTATCATTTATTTGTCCTCGAACTACTAAGCGTCCTCGGACAAGACCCACGACCCAATAAATACTCTTGGGCCCTTTATCCCTACAATAGCCCCTCAAAATTTCCTTCTTTTGCTCCCCAAAAAAGAAAGGGATTTTGATACTTCAATCTTAATTCTACTCTTCCCTCACATCATTCCTATCTATGTAGGTGTCTTTTCAACTGCCTAGAAGCACGCTCCTAATGCTTCGGCATTCGAAATGCAACTGTAATTAATTCCTGCGGCTCCATGTTTCCCACGTTCTACGGTACAATGGGGATTGAGTGGATGGGGATTTTATGGGAATGTGAGCGGGAGTTTTCCTGCTCGCTCTTCTCTTTCATATATACACTGCTAAAACACTTTATCCATCTCACTTTTCACATTCAAAATTCAAGAGCTAGTCCGAGGAGCATTTCTTCCCTCTTGTTAGTTGTTCCTAGTCACTTCTTCCCTCTTTCTTCACTTCGGTCCTTCTCATCTTTCTCTTTATTCAGTGACTGTTCTCTCCTCAGCCCACTTAATTTTGTTTTGTCTACCTATTCCCTTCCTTACCCCTCTCAAATGGGTAGATTTGCCTACTCAGTAGACTCCCCCGAGGGTATAGAGAGCTTTAAAGCTCAATACCGAATCCCACTAGGAGTGTCCATTAGGTATTGCAAATAGGGAGGGTGGCATACTAATAGGCAGGAGGGAGAAGTTGTGATCCCCATGATTGCCTTCATAAAGGGAGGGATGAGAATCTCTATGGGTAGAGTTACTAAGGATTACCTTATAGCTCATAGGCTTTCCCCTACTTAGTGCGCCCCCAATATGTTTAGGATCTTAGGGAGCGTAGATGCCCTCAATGAAAAGATGGGCTTGAACCTCACCCACCACGACGTTAATTGGATTTACAACCATCACCACTTATCAGGGCAGGGGTATTATCTAAAAACTACGTACCTTGAGGTTAGGCTTATATCGTGCTTCCTCGATTCCACCAAAGGCATGAACAAGGATTACCTGATTGTCTCCAGGGAGTGGTACGATGGCCTCCACTACCCAACAAGAAAAGGGACACCAGGTGGGGCTCCTAAGCCTAGGTCTTTTTGTTCTAATGATAATACCCCCGTTTATCACCAATGTCTCCCGTGCTCCCTCTTTTCTTTATTTTTTTCTTGTAATTTAATTTTCTTTGACTTGCGCTGCTTGTACTAACAAGGCTCTTTTGTTTTTGATATTTTTGCAGACAAGTATTCAGCCATCCCAAACTTGAATCTCGTCAATTAGCTTGATTTGAATAGAATACTCAAGTCCGAGATATTCATTCATAGCAACGGATAACTAAGGGTGGCGCACTTAATCCTAGGTTACATTCCAATCTCGTCCAGCTTCTAGGCACCTAAATGTGTGATCAAGGCAAGGGACCCACACCTGCACCAAATTAACGTCGCAGTATCTGGCTTCATTGTCACCGATCCCATCCTAGAGGGCATGCAACAGGTAGAGCTGCCACTCCTACGCACTACCGAGGAAGTAGCCACAACGTTCTAACCAGCCATCAAAGAGGAGGAAGCAATAGTTAACATTTCTAAATCCGAAGACGATTTTGAAATCTTAAGCCATCGCTAGACCTCAGAAGCCCCAGCCGAGGACTTCAGTCATTTTCCCTCTGCCCAGGTGAGCCATACCCCAGAAGCTCCTCATATTCCAAACACAATGGTGCTACAACGCAAGTTGAGTATGAGCCTCCAAGAGCTAATGGAATCCCAAGCCAAAGGCAACGTGCCCGAGAAGGTGGTTTAACCTAAAACCTCTGCCCTTCCCCCTGCCCAAACTTCCCAACTTGACCTTACTGACAAAAGAGGAAGCGGGACCAAAAGGGAAAAGAGGTGATGGATGAGAGAAGAAAATCTCCATCCAAGGAAGCTGAGGCTCAGAGGGGGAGCAAACAACCCAGGGTCACGCAGACCAGATCTTCCAGTGAGGGAGCCATTACAACAAGGAGGGGTGACCAACAAATGAAAGTCCCAGCCTGGACCCCCTCCATAGTGCTGGATGGAGCTTCTCTTCCGAGTGATGCGTCTATAAGAGACTTCCAGCAGGCCAAGGCTGGTTGGGTACATAGCTAACGCTGTGGAGAAGGCCCTGCTGCTTCCCTCTAAAATGGGCGACCTCAAGTCGATAAGGAAGCATGAAGTGTTCCTCAGCCTAAAGAGAGACCTCACAATGGTAAGTCCTTCACCCACCCCCTTCTTTTTTTCTTTTTTTTTTATTCAAACTTTACAACCCTCTTCCCTTTTCTTCCATTTTTTTTTTTTTAATTATGTTTCTTTTTTGGCAGGCTGTTCAAGCCATATATAGGGCCAAGGAGATGGTAAACTTCTCCCACTGGCAAATGAAGGACGAGGAATTATGTTTCTTTCCCATAGACGGTGCCAATTATAAGGACCCAATTTGAATCCCAAGCCCAAAAGTCAAAAGGATCTTGGCCCAAAGAGCTTAATACAAAGAATTTGTAGAGAGTGGGTCAGAAAAATAGACTCTAATGAATTGGACAACAATTATGGTGGGTTTAGATGACTTGAAAGCAAAGATAAACAGGTTTTATCCAAAGAAAATCGTCCTCAACACAATCCGAGGAGATGCGTTCTTATATATATCACTTTTGAATTTAGTTACAAGTCTAGTTCCTATTGTTACAACATTCTTCCTTTCTTTTTCTCCGATCCTCTTCCCTCAGGGCCTCCTTTCTATTTTATACTATCTTCTTTCTTTCATCTCCACACTCCACGTGTAGATTAGGTCGCTAGTTTTGATCCTTGTCCCATCAGCACCTTCCTAAAGTCTTTGAGAGTAGCTGTAAGGCTGAAAATTACTGTTCAGATATCACTTCCATATTAATGCGGTCAGAGAGTTAGCTGCAGAGCATTTAACGCGGTGGTGACAACTTTCTCTTAGATATTTCATAGCTTCCCTTTGTCCTATGCTTTCATGATGTGTATTCTTATCAATAGGGTATCCTAGAACGTTACTCTGGATGGCAGACCACACCTTCTGACCTCTGCTTTGCTTAGTCGAGGAGGAATTCCTCCTCGGACCACCTTCCTCAACTTTCTCAGTCATAGCTTGCTCGTGGAGTTTTGATTCTTACGTCTTCACTATCGTTTATCTATCCTTGGACTACTAAGCGTCTTCGGACAAAACTCACGGCCCAATATATACTCTCGGGCCCTTTATCCCTACAAATCCCATTCCCACCCCCACAAGAGCCGTTTGATACACGTGTTTAAACACATGTTTTCAGTTTTTAAATAATATTATACGTATTTCCATATACTTTTTCACTCACACGTATTTTCAAAAAATACAAACAACGTTACTAGAATAACATTACCAAACGGCCCTATCTTTTAAATTCACTTTTCTACCATCCAATGATTTCATAGTGCCCTTTGGTCTCTTGTGGTGATGAAAGGTGGGTGATGAAGACAGGTGGACCATCTCACAATTATTTAGGTTGTAAAATTGACAAGGAATTGAAGCCCTCGCTGGTCAGACCAAGTCCAAAAAAGACGTAGTGTTTTTTAACCATTAGCCTTTCGAAACAATTATATGTAGCTTGACGTTCCAAAAATTGCCTTTTATTTTTTATTTTTTTTATCAAAATGGCAGTGTGGGTGTGGCACTCTTAAGTCTTAAGTCTCGGAATTCAACTCAATTGAATTCATTTGCTTCAATTAGACATTGGATAGATAAATTTCACAAATATATACTCTCTCTATCTATGGTAGTTTCGACCTATCTTGACCAGGCCAATTTGTCTAAATTTCACTAAGTTTTGATTGCAGCTTTAACTTTTCATGTGTAAATGTATCTATCATCTTAAAATACTATGAAACTTATTCGACTTGACTGTGCATGAACCAAAATTGGGTTGAAAATGAATAAGATATCACAAAATCAAGAAAACAACTCAATACTTAGCATTTTTCTGTTGAATGTTGAAAAGTGTGACCTTAATTTAACTAAAGTAAAATCGAGGTCAATGGGATCAAATCAAAACAAATAAGATGTGGTTGGAAAGTAAATCAAACAGTAATTTTTTTTTTTTTTTAAGGTCTTTCAAGAGATTCCAAAAAACTAATCCAAACTCAAGAAAATTTGAGAGAGACAGAGAGAGTATTGTCCAAAAAATGTATAGGTAATTACCATCTAACTCTAGTAATTCCCAAAATGAGACTTACCAATTTTGTGCTCAATAAACTTTATAATCAATAAAACACACAAATCATCTCTTGCAATGGCATGAACATGGCTCATTGATCAAGCTTGACTCTCTTGCAATGGCATGAACATGGCTCATTGATCAAGCTTGACCTTGAATAGGGATGGAACTAGCACTTGGAGTTAAGGGTGAGAAGTAAAAAAAAAAAAAAAAAAAAAAAAAAAAAAAAAAAAAAAAAATCATTATAAAATTTAAAATAAGTTTCTATTTAATATTAACAAACCACCAACAAAGACAAAGACACAAAATCATTGTTTCTTAATATATTACAATGCAATTATTTTTGAAAAGGGAACTTGGCGTACGCCTTTGATGCTAGTATCTACTACTAGGTAAGGGCAAAATTATTTTGTTAAAAAAGTTTTAAGGTCCAAGTAAAATTGGTTGATTAGACTTAATTTTTTTTGTTTTGCTATTGGTAATTCTTGTTATTGGGCTAATTTTTTTGGAATTGTTAATTTTGTTTTAAATTTTAGATCAATGATTTTTTTATGGTCTTTAAAATGATCAATGATATTGTTAAGGGAGGCAATTGTAATTTTATTATACCAAATTGCTAAAATTAATACCTATATATATACTAGTATTTTTTATAATAAAAAAAATGGGGGACGGGTGCATTGCCCCCTTAGTTCATGAATAGCTACGTCTCTAAGCTTGAGGGAAATCTCCAAATAAATAATATGAATGAAGATAACATGAAAGAAAAAATAGACACAATCACAAAAACACTAAGAATTATTGTGGTTCAATAATAGCGTACGTCCACAGGTATTAGTGGATACATTCACCATATCAAAGAGAGATTATGTTGTGTTTGTGAGAGTGCCTTTTTCGTGACACTCAGGCCCAAGGATCCCGGGCCTAAATAAAAAAGGGATTTGGTGAACCGGGCCTTGACTCACCGCAGCTAACGAGCTGTTTAAGAATCAAGTGGAATACAGGGGATGCTCCTGACAATGTAAAAAAAATAACAAGCAAGGATATTCGTATCGAGGAATGCCAAAAGAAATTAACAGGGTAAATTCAGAAGGAAAGAAACAGGATTAGCAAAGCGATAAAATTAATGCTGAAAGGATCCTGAGAAATACGAAGTATATTTCATTAATATTGTCTGTTTGATTACAGAAAGCTCACTAAGACGTGATACAAGGTTCAATCAAGCTCAAAAATTACAGCCTTGAATGGCTATTTCAGCCTTCAAAACTTGCAAAGTTTGATTCTCGTTGAATCCGAGTATGTGCAATAGTGGCTTTTACAAGATATCGGAAAGCAATGTTTGTTTTTCCCTTAGTATTTTCTCTTCACCACAGATTTTACTGATAGTTTTTCTAGAGAATCTCTTCCTTTTTGTGTTTCTCTCTTTTTTCCGCTGCCTTTTCTTCGCAACCCATCCCCTCCTTTTATAATGGAGTTTTTGGTCTTCCCGGGGAACCGTTGGTTTCCCTGTTTTACCCTTTTGCAAACAGAGCACGTCCTGTATCCATCATCTTGGTAAGTCCCATTTCCGTTTTTTTCTCATTCTTTCCTTCTTTCAGCTCTGATTCTTTTGAAAGTTCCTGGTTGGCCATCTTCTTTGGGATGTGCTAAGGTATGCCCTTCTCGGCATCCCCATTTCTGGCGTTTTCCACTTTTCCCTTTTCTTTCCCATCTGGGCAGAATCCTGTTCTGCCATTTTGAAAGCCGCTTGTTATCATTCTTTCTTTTATGCTTCTCCGTTCTGGTTCCTCGAGGCTTTTTCTGTCTGTGCCATGAGAGGTCGTTGGCGTTTGCGTTCTTTTTTTTTTGCTTTTGTTTCTTGTTTTCTTCTTCTGTCTTTTTTCTTTCGAGCTGTCCTAGTCTTCCTTTGTCTTTGTGCCTGAAGGGATCCGCGCCTCTTGATGGTTCCTAAGGATCCTTGCTTCTTATCCCTTGCCGTGGTCCTCTTTTTTTTGGATGCTTCTTTGTCTGGGCTTCAAGGTCCCCTGGGCCTTTTATTCCTTCATGGGTCTCCTGTATCTGCTACTTTGGGCTTAGCTTGATTTTTCCTTTTGGGCTTGACTTATTCTTTTGGGCTTCCTTCACTATGATCCTTTTTAGACCTCAACATTTAGCCCCCCGAGCTCGTGGGTTGTCTGAAACCCATGCGTGAGTGATTTAGATTTTCTAAGATTTTCGTAGGATCCCCTTCTTCAACTTCTACTGGGTTCCCTTCCTTTTTACTTGGGATCCCGGCCCTTTTCTGCTGCTTTTGGTCACCTCCTTTTTTGCGTGTCGCGTTCCCTTATAATCATTATTTTTTTTGCAGTTTCCTCTTTGCACGGGACGTGGCAGTTGAGTATTTGAGGTAAAACTCCTCTACCCACTTTTCTCGTTTCCTGTTACTTCTCATTAATAACCGCTGATTAATCCCTTCTTCAAATTAAATTTTTTGGCAACTGGCGCGTCTTTCCATACACTGTCTTCCCCAGCTGCTATTTGCGCCTTTATTGTAGCCGTTTCATCTTATCACTTTGCTTCTCTGAGTCTTTCATTCTTTGGGTTTTTCTTTCTTTTTCTCTTCTTCTCTGTTACTCTGGTCTTTCCCCTTTTCGCACTTTCAATCTCTTCTCTTCTCATTGTACGTGTTGTTCCAATGGCTTCTTCTTCTTCCCGAAAGAGGAGAGAGCGTACCCCCAATCCTTCTGAGGGCGAAGCTTCTTCTGGTTCTGCTCCTAGCGATTCTCGTGAGGTTACCGAACGTCCGGCCTTCCCTTTACGGGATCCTTGGTATTCTCTCAGTTCATTTTTCCCTCATGTATCTCATGGTGAGGCTCCTCCATCTCCTCATGCTTGGATGTTTTCTGGCCAAGCGGGTTTCGCTGGTTCCGCCCAGGTTCCTGACCCTAGAGAGATTTTTGATCTTCAGATTAGACAAGGAATTCGAGAGGCGGTTCCTATCTTCTTTGATTTTGTCCCGGGAAAAATTCAGGGCTGGCCTATCTGGGTAGACAAGGAACTGTCTGATGCTGAGTTTGTGGGTCGCTTGGAGCGCGCCGGTATCCTAAAGGCGTTGGCTATTTCCAGAAACCTTGAGGGCTTCAGAGACGCCAAAGGGCTCAGGCATCTAGTACGTCATTGGTGCCCTTCCCTTCATACTTTTTTCTTTTCTGCTGGTGAATTGACAATTACCTTGGAAGATGTGGTTAATAACTTCCTTCTCCCGGTATTTGGTGACGAGAGCCCCTTTGATATTAACCTTTCTGGTGAGGATCTCGTGGTAGAAGATAAATTGTTTGGTCATTTTGGTGGTTGTGCTGCCTCTTCTGGTGGTAAGCCGGCTAGGATGGGGAGATGGGTGATGACCCTCTCTCGTGAGAAAGATAAGGAAGTGAGGTGGGCCGGTTTTCTGGCTTTTTGGCTTAGCAAGTTCTTGTTTAGTGAGTTTCCTGGGTACGGAGTTAAGTCTTCCTTTTTTCCGTTAGCAATCAAGTTGGCTCGAGGTACCCAATATCCTTTGGCCCCTCTGTTTTTGGGCCATGTTTACTCTCAATTGGACCAGCTTCATGGAGATGAGATCGAAGGTGATTCTTGTTATGTGATTACCTCATCTCTTCACTGTGCTATCCTTCAGATTTTCATGTGGGACCGTTCTGCAGCTACTTTGGCCAAGTGCAGGAATTTGAAATTTGTGAAGGAAAAATTCCAAGGATCCCCCGACATAGTGAAGGGTCTTTGTGGCAATTCTACTGATGCCTTTCCCATTATCTTTCGTTGGATTAGCTTGAAAGGTGGTGGCCTTAATCTTGTGGAATTATTTGACCAAGCAGGGAACTTACATTGGAGATCCCCTCGTGAGTTTGGCCCTAGCTTTGCGTGTGATTCTGTATTGTCTTCTTTTTTATCTTCTACAGGTAATACCTTTGACTTGCGCCGTGGTGATGAGGGCAGTCTGGATTATCTTGCCTGCATTAGCCCCTCTTGGCTTCCTGTGCCTTCTTCAAGTAGCCCAAAATATACTCATTATTCAGCACACCGGGTGCTCCGACAGTTTGGTTTTGATCAAGACATCCCTCCAGTTTTTAAGGACGTGGTGTCGTCCCTTCCTTCTTTGGATCCTTTCCTGAGGCTGCAGGCCTTTTCTTATTGGTCACGGAGGAGCCCCCAATTTGCAGTGCCTAGCTCCCAGAGAGGAGTCTTTGCTTCTAGTGGCTATACCAGTTATTGGAGAAGAGTACAGAAGTCTTTCGTTGACTATGTTGGCTCCGGTACAGTTCGGGAAACCCCGAATCTTAGCATTGTTTCTGCTCCGACATCCAATAGGCGTTTATCCCTTCCTACTGCTGGGATTGTTTCTGCTGCTGCAAGCAGCAAGACTGGGTTTGTAGCGTGGCATGTCTCCAAGGGAGGTTGGGTGACTTATGGACAGGATTTTCCTGAGACTTGGCTGGGTTATAGTCTCATCATTGGCACTTCCTCTGGAGTGCCCATCAAGAAAGGTGCAGTGGAGACAATAGGTGCTGCTACTGCTCTGAGTAAAGGTAAGGACGTCAGGCCGAAGAAAATGAAAGCTGTTGATGTTGATGAAAGTACAGGGGGTGTGGAGATAGGTTCTGAGACAAAAAGAAGAAAAACTGGGAAATCTCAAACACACTTGGCATCTCAGGAAGGCAAGGATGTTAGGGAACCTTTGGCTTCAAGGACCCGGAAGAAGACCAAGGTAGAGTCTTCTTTTTCCCAGGTTCCTGTGACTGCTTCAGTCCATGGTTCTTTAGGATCCTCTGGTTTTGTATCCCAGCCTCCTTTAGGACCCTTTGGGCGTACTCGTAGTAAGCAAAAGACTTCCAGAGAATCTGTAGAGAGAGAGAGAAGGGCAAGACCTCTTTCCTTCTTCTCTCTTTTTCACTTGTTCACCTTGTTGCACTTATTTCTATTTTGCTGACGAGTGGTGGTTTCCTTTGCAGTCCAAGCGCAAGTCTGATTACAAGAAAGGCAAAAGCCAATCTTCTGGTGACGACGTGGTATGTGTGTCCCCCCCTTTTTTTTTTGTTCTCTCCCTTTTGTTCTGACATTGTGTTGTTAGCATTACCCCGCTGTTTTTTACTTGGCACTGTTTTTTTTTCTCTTCTTCTTCCTTTAGGTGGAGGTATCTCCTCCTATGACCGGCAAGGCTCTGGGAGAGGAAACTGTCACAGCTCTTTCTGTTGCTTTTCCTACTGTGGGGGAGGAGCCCCCTACTGGTGGTCTGGCTAAGGAAACCGGGCAACCGATGCAGGGTTCCCAGGACTCTCAGGATCCCAAAGCCTCTAGGATCCCTTCATCTCAAAGTCCCCATCTTGAGCGCACTCCTAGTCCCATCAGGACTGTGTTCCCTCAAACCTTGTCAGATAAAGGCGCTTTGGGAGACACTCCTTTATCCAAAGAAACAGGTGAGCCTTGTTTCCTTGAAATAGCGTTATATCTCTATTTTCTTTTCCAGTTTTTTTTGAGTTCCTCCCTTTCTTTCTCCTTTTAGGTCAAACCAGTGAGAAATCCGCTCCCAGTGTTGCCTCTTCTTTAGAATCAGAAAGCTCGGAAGGTGAGTGCGAGCTGCTCCCATTGTGTTTCCTTTTCCTTTCTTTCCTTCCCTTCGCCCTTCTTTTTTTTTTTATTATGGCGAAGCCCCCTGCATCTATTCCTTCCTTTAGCCACTTTGCCAATGGTTCTTCACCCTTTCTTCAACTTGCCTTATGTTCTTTCCTAGAATCCTCGGGGAAGTCAGGGGATCAGGAAGAAGAGGCTCTGCCCCAAGAAGCCGGTATTGGTTTGTCCTTCTTTCTCCCATTTTCTTTTTTTTTTTTAAGAATAAATCTGTTCTTCCTTTTCTTTTCTTTTGAATATTGATACAGGCTTTGCAGATTCTGAGCCTGTTATCCCTGAAGGAATTGTGAGACCCGTTCAAATTGCTGACCGTCATCCAGAGCGAAAGGCTGCAAGTCCTCCAGTCTCTGCAAGTGGTGACACAGCGATGGGGGGACGCCTCGAAAGTGGCTGCCTCAGATCTTGATTCAAGGCTTTCCTCCTTCCTGGCTCGCTTTGATCTCTTGGAATTTAACAGTCTTCCTGCCAGCCATTTCCATGTTTTTGGGTCTTCTTATGGCAGCTTCCTGCGCTTCTCTGTTCCTGTTGAAGGCCTGCCGTTGTTAGAGAGTCTGCTCAAGAGTCACGGGGATTTCACCAGTGGCTTCAGGGGAGGCGTTTTTCTAGGCAATATTTTGATGGAGTTGCTATGTGCTGTGCTGGTTTCCCTGAGGAATTCTTCTGTAGATTCTTTGTCTGAAGAAAAGCTTCTGGAGTGGAGAGGGGTGGTCCAAGACCTTCTGGAGGCCAAGTTCAATTTGTCTTTTTTGTTGGATCACTTGCGCCTGTTGGCCCATATACTGTTTCAGAGGCAATCATCCAAAAGTATAGACACCGAGATAGCTGCTGCTGAGGAAGCTTTGGCTCATGCTCACAAGGTTTTACAAGACTTAAAGGTCAAGCGGTAGAGGATCCTTTCTACTTCGACTGTGCCTGTTATTTCTCCAGATGCCTCCCTGTTGGCCGGCCTCATTCCTTAGCTTACTTTAGATTTACTTAAACAATTTGGGGTTGTATAAGTTTTTTTTTGAACATTGCTTTCCTCTTTGTTTCTTTTTTTTTTTTTGTGTTTCAAAACTGCTTCTCATTTCTTAGTATGTGAATCTGCCTTTCTCTTGATATATTGCCTTTTCTTTTCTATGACTTTTCTCTTTTCTTTCCTGAGTCCTGGACCATGGTTTCCACAGGCTTCACTGTAAGTTCTGGTCCAGGTACCCGGTAATCTATTATGCAAGTACTGAACTGGGTACACTGGTATCTTTTCCTATGTTTTTTTTTTCTTTTGAGATACGGTCCCAGTTCATGAACTTTGACAGGTTCCCCTCTTTTGCCAAGTGCTAGGCTAGGTATCTTGGATACTTTACTTTTATCTGTGATCCTAGACCTATGCACTTGGAACTGTCTGTGGGGTATTTGAAATTATCTGTGAGGTGAATCCTGGGCCATATGTAAAAGGGTATTACATACCTTTTTTTTTACTCAGGTATCCTTCCTTAAATCTATCCAAACTTGGTCTTTGCAGTATTTAAAGAAAGACTTAAATATTGAAGAAAAGGAACTTCATTAAAATATGGTCATTTTTTAGGAACAAAGAAAAATCATTTAGTGCAGTATTGACCACAAAGTGTCAATCTATCATATGTTCCTGAACAAAATCATTTTAGACCAGAATTCATGATAAAGGCTGAAATAAAAAAGATTAAAAATAAAAATAAAAAAAAATAAAAAAAAACTTAGCAGATGGTGAAGCTGGTAAAAGGACCCTGAGGTACCGGGATCCCTTCGTCCTTATGCATAGTATTGCTTCAGCCATTTCCCGTTTATAGGTTCTGTCAGGACTGTCCCATCTTCTTTGGTAAGGTAATAATACCCACTCTCATGAGCTGCACTAATGATGTAGGGTCCTTCCCATTTTGGGGTGAACTTGGAAGGCCCTGGCAGGTTCCTCCTCACGTGCTCCGCCATCTTTAGCACTAATTGCCCTTCAGTGAATACTCTTGGGCGTACTGCTTGTGCATATGCTTTGGTCATTCTTTGCTGGTACCTCTGGCTTCTTTTCTTGGCCAGCTCTCTTTCTTCTTCTACCCCTTCCAGATTTGCTAGCCTCCTTTCATTGTTTGTGTCCTCACTTTCCCCTTGATTTTCCTCCAGAACTACCCTTGGTGTAGGAATGACTAACTCCACAGGGCTGATGGCTTCTGTTCCATAGACCAGGGAGAATGGGGAGAATCCTGTGGCTGTCTTTACAGAGCTTCTACATGCCCAAAGTACATCTGCCAGATGGTCACTCCATTTCCCTCCATACTCATGCTTCATTTTCTTAAGGATCTTCAACATTACCCTATTAATAGCTTCAGCTTGGCCGTTTCCTTGTGGGTAGTATGGGGTAGATCTCCCATGCTTGATGTGATATGCTTCAGTTAATCCCTTCATATCTTTGTTTATGAATGGGGTTCCGTTGTCACTGATCAATCTTCTAGGGATCCCGAACCTTGTAATGATGTGGTTTCGAATGAAATTTGCTACAGCTGCTCCAGTGGTGTTTTTCAAAGGGATGGCCTCTACCCATTTTGTAAAGTACTCAGTGGCTGCCAGGATCCATATATAACCGTTAGATGGAGGGTTTATAGGCCCTATGAGATCAAGCCCTCAAGTGTGAAAAGGCCATGGTGTCGTCATATCCTGTAGGACATTTGCGTGAGTGTGAATTGCATCTCCCAGGACTTGGCAAGCATGACATGTTTTGACCAGCTCCTCAGAGTCTCTTTTCATCATTGGCCAGTAATATCCCAACAACAGTAACTGCTTGTACAGCCTTCTCTTCCCCGGGTGACTTCCACAATCTCCAGAATGTACTTCTCTGACTACTTCTCTAGCTTCCTTTGGTCCTAGGCACCTTAGGGGATCCCCATGGTATCCCTTTTTGAATAAGATGTCGTTCTGCAGGAAATACCTGCCTGCTAGCTTTTTGAGCTTGTGGGCCAGTTTCCTGTCGGTTGACAGGATCCCCTGAGCCAGGTATCCTATGAAAGGAACCCGCCAATCTTCTGTAATAAACACCGCGTAGCTTTCTTCTTTATCAATTGCCAAACGACACTCCTGACATTTCTCCTGTATAATTGCTGCTTCCTTGTCCATATCTTGCCAGTAATACCCCATGCGTTGCATCCTTCTATATAGGCTGACCTTTTCTGCAACTCCACATACTTGGGCGTGTAATTCTTCTAGTTTCGACCTTCCTTCCTTCTCGGTGATACATCTGGACAATATTCCTCCTGGTAGCCTTCTATACAATTCTCCTTCTATCTGAGTGTAATCCATTAGTTCTTTGATGTTCCCTCTAGGCCCTGCCTCTTTCATCTTTTCTTTGACTTCGTCCCTCTAGTCCCACTATTTGGACTCTCCGGGGTACATCCCTTGGAGGATCCTTACAATAGAATATTTCTGCCTTCCTATTTTTATCAGCGTATCTCTCCCATTAAATGGTATTTGGGATCCTAGGGTGGCGAGCGCATCAGCAAACCTGTTTTCACTTCTTTGAGTGTACTTTATGCTAAAGGTTTGAAATTCCATCTCCAGACTTTGTGCCCAAGTCTTGTAGGCTGCTAAGCTTTGTTCCCGTAACGCGAAGTCACCTTTCATTTAGGAGACTACAAGATTGGAATCTCCCAATATTCTCATATGTTTCACTCCTATGCTGAGTGCTATAGTCAACCCGGTTAAGTATGCCTCATATTCAGCTGCATTATTAGAGCATGAGAAACCAAGCTTGAAAGACAAGGGCATGATATCCCCATTTTCACAACTTAGTACAATTCCTACCCCATTTGAAGTTGCTGTAGCCGACCCGTCAAACCTCATGGTCCATTTCTTCCCTGGGATCTCCATTACTACTACTTCACCAGGGATTTCTTCGCTCGGCGGGCCTTCCTCCTTTCTTGGGAATTGAGCTAGCAAATCTGCTATGGCCTGGCTTTTGACAGCCTTGGGAGTTCTTATGCCTATATCATATTGAGAGAGTAACACTAGCCATTGCGCTATTCTTCCCGTGAGAAAGGGCTGGTGCAGGAGTGCTTTTATGGGGTGGGACTTGGTTACCAAAAGGATTTGGTGAACTGAGAAGTACCTCTTTAGCCTTTGGGACGCATAAATGATCACTAGGCAGGCTTTCTCTATTCTAGGGTACTTGGTCTCGATATCCTTGAGTGTTCTGCTTACATAATATATAGGCTGCTCATTCCCTTGGTCGTCTTCTTGTGCCAGCAAAGCTCCTATTGCCTGGGAGTTCGATGCTAAGTATAGTAGCAGAGGTCGCCCATGTACTGGTGCCTAGAGGGTGGGCAAATGATTCATGATGCCCTGAATTCTTTGAAAAGCTTCCTGCTGCTCCGTCCCCCAGGTAAATTCATTCCCCTTTTTCAACAGTTTGGATAGACCTGCTGTAGCTGAGGCTAAACCAGGCACAAATCTCCTAATATAGGAGACCCTTCCCAGGAAGCTTTTGAGTTCCCTAACAGTAGTTGGTCTTCTCATTGTGGCGATAGCTGTGGCCTTGGCTGGATCCACACTTATGCCTTTGTAATGTACCAGGAACCCAAGGAACTTTCCAGCAGACACTCCAAAGGCACACTTCATGGGGTTCATGCGTAACTTGTACTTTCTGCATCTTTCAAAGACTTGCTCAAGTACTTGGAAATGCCCTGTTCTGGTTTTTGACTTGACCACAATATCATCTACATAATCTTCCATCTCCTCATGCATCATGTCATGGAAAATGGCTGTCATGGTCCGTTGATACGTAGCCCCCGCATTTTTGAGGCCAAAGGGCATTACAGTGTAGTAAAAGTTCCCAATCGGAGTTCTGAATGTCGTCTTCTCTGCATCTTTGGCAGCCATGCGGATTTGGTTGTACCCACTATACCCATCCATAAATGAGAACATTGAGCTTCCTGCAACTGAATCTACAAGGAGGTCGATATTGGGCAAGGGGAATTCATCTTTAGGACATGCCTTATTCAAGTTGCGAAAGTCTACACAGCAACGGATCTGACCGTTTTTCTTCTTCACAGGTACAATGTTGGAAAGCCATTTTGGGTGTTAGATGGGTTTGATAAAACCAGCTGTTAGCAATTTTTTGACCTCTTGAACTATTTGAGCTTCTACCTCAGTGTGGAAGACCCTAACCGGTTGAACTACTGGCCTCATCCCTGGGTCCACATTAAGAGAATGGACTACCAACCCTGGGTCTAAACCAGGCATCTCATCATAGGTCCATGTGAACACATTTCTGTATTTTTGAAGCAAGGTTACCAGTTGTTCACTTTCTTGCGCCACCAATTGACTGCTGATGAAGACAGGCTTTCGGGATCCCGGTTCTGTCCCCAAATCTATTTCCTTTAATTTTTCCTCAAGCTAAATCTGGGCCTCCTTAACTGGTTCCTCTGGAATTTCTTCTTGGGCCATCATGCAGCTTGGTGGTCCAGGACCTTCTTGCACAATGCATTCGGGTCCCGCGCACCTTCACAAACGATAGATTAGCCTCCCCCCAGGTTCCCGCACCACCACACATTCTCGGGATCCTGAAGAGCTGGGCTCCCTTTTTTGTCTTTTTCTTTCCAGAAGGTTCCTCAGGTCACGAGTGCCCCTCCCTCCTTCTTCTTCTTCTAGGATAGGTGCCCCTGGGGTCCCCGGGGTGGGGTTCTCAAAATCTGGCTCCAATTCATCATAAAACATCGTTTCTGCAAAGTTCACTTCTCCCTGGCTGAAAGGATTATGGTTGGCAGGGATCCTTATAGGCCTCCCATTCAGTCTCCCTTTAATGCATTGATGGAACGTGGATGGAATAAGGCGATGTTTATGAAGCCACAAGCGTCCCAGCAACACATGATAAGAAACTTCTGCATTAATCACGTGAAACCTTATCAGGGCTACTATTGGCCCTACCCTTAAGGCTAGCTACACGTATCCTTCTGTTGATTCCACCGATCCTCCAAATCCTGTTATTTCCATGGGAGCCCCCAGGATCCTTTTGTCAACTAAGCCCACAGCTTCCAGGGTACTTAAGGTTATGAGATTGAGTGATGCCCCCGTATCCACCAATGCTCTTTTGACTTGAACGCCGTTTATGGTGACCATTAGATAAAGGGGTCTACGGTGGTCTGGGTGCTCAATCTCCATGTCTTCATCAGTGAAGGTTATTGCATTGGTTGTCTCCAGGAAAGCTCGACTAGCATGTGACTCTGCTGTAAAGCATTCCATCCCTGAATCTGCTGCTATGCTCATGAGAGACTCTGTGGCCACTCTTCTTGCTTCTGGTCCGAATCCTAATTGATTGAATAGTGACCTGAACTTAGGATTCTTCTTGAGGGTCCTGACTGTGCTCGGGTGGAAGGATCCTTTAGATTCTCCTGCTTTTGCCGGGTTCCCATGTATTACTACTGCTACCATCCCTTTTCCTTTGTGGTTAGGCAAGGGGTTCCTCTGCACTTCTGGCTCCTTCTGAGTGAGTTCCAAGGTTCCTTCCCTCAACTTTTTGTGGAAGAGTTTGCGAAGGGTCTAGCAATCCTTGGTGGAGTGCTTGACATAATTATGGATTCTGCAAAATAAAGGGTTCTTCCTTTCTTCTTCAGTTGGTGGCCTGGACACAGTGAATGGCCTAACAACCCCATCTCCGATCCATTTGTCTAAGACATGGCTTAACTCCTCAGCTGTACATGGGATCACCGGTGGTTCCTCGAACACCTTCCCATCTGGTCTCTTCCTTTTCTCTCCTACTAATGCTGTCATAGCCTGGGACGCGGGCAGCCTTTTTGTCCTCATGGTTTGCGCCGTCCTTCTGGTTCTCTGTAGCAGGTCAGCAAACTGTGTGATACATAGATTTTCAAGGTTGAGCTTGTAATCAAAAAGCATGTTGGCTACACAGGTTTCCACGAGCTCCTTTTCTTCATGGTCCCCATAGCAATCTAGGGACACATCTTCAAATCTTTTAATGAATTGGATGGGATCCTCTCCAGGTCTCTGCCTCACCATTTGCAGATTCTGGAAAGTGATCTTGTCTTCACCAGGGTAATATTTGGCGCAGAATTTCTCCATCATCTCATCCCAGGTTTTGATGGACCCGGGTCTCAGCGTGGTGTACCAAGTGTATGCCCTATCCACTAAGGACTTGGCAAACTCCCTTAGACATAATTCTGTCTCCTGCATAGGGACCCATAGTGTGGACAAACCTATTCACATGTTCCACGGTACTTCCATTTCTTCCATCAAAAGGATGAAACTTTGGGGGTTCGTACCCCTTAGGGTATGGTTTGCCAAGAAGTTCTGGAGGGAACGGGGGATCCCGAGAGAATTGCTTGGGGATCCCTGAGAGTTTTTCCCTTTCTTGCTCCAGGAGGGCATTGACATCTGCCAGTGTTAAGTACTGAGGATTGGCTCTTCCTCCCACTGCTGACCCTCCTTCTGGCTGCGTCCCATCTTGGTGGCCAGTAGGGGGAACATTGTCTCTGATTTCCTGTGTCCTGCCCTCTTTGAGAAGACAAACTTCTTGCTCCAGATCCTTCAACATTGCTGTCATCCTGGCTATGAGGTCTGGTTCCTGCCTTGCGTGTCTTTGTTCTGACACAACCTCCTATTCTACCAGGGGTATCCCGCCTCCTTGCCTGGAAGCTACCTCGTTTTCTCCTAAGGGCTCAGAGGCCGTAGGTGGCACATTAGTTCCTTTGCTGTTTCTTTGTCTTGGAGGCATACTCTGTAAAGGGATTGCTTCTTCCTTCTTCTTTCCCCAGTCCCCAGTGGAGTCGCCAAAATGTGAGAGTGCCATTTTCGTGACACTCAGGCCCAAGGATCCCGGGCCTAAATAAAAAAGGGATTTGGTGAACCAGGCCTTGACTCACCGCAGCTAACGAGCTGTTTAAGAATCAAGTGGAATACAGGGGATGCTCCTGACAATGTAAAAAAAATAACAAGAAAGGATATTCGTATCGAGGAATGCCAAAAGAAATTAACAAGGTAAATTCAGAAGGAAAGAAACAGGATTAGCAAAGCGATAAAATTAATGCTAAAAGGATCCTGAGAAATACGAAGTATATTTCATTAATATTGTCTATTTGATTACAGAAAGCTCACTAAGACGTGATACAAGGTTCAATCAAGCTCAAAAATTACAGTCTTGAATGGCTATTTCAGCCTTCAAAACTTGCAAAGTTTGATTCTCGTTGAATCCGAGTATGTGCAATAGTGGCTTTTACAGGATACCGGGAAGCAATGTTTGTTTTTCCCTTAGTATTTTCTCTTCACCACAGATTTTACTGATAGTTTTTCTAGAGAATCTCTTCCTTTTTGTGTTTCTCTCTTTTTTCCGCTGCCTTTTCTTCGCAACCCATCCCCTCCTTTTATAATGGAGTTTTTGGTCTTCCCGGGGAACCGTTGGTTCCCCTGTTTTACCCTTTTGCAAACAGAGCACGTCCTGTATCCATCATCTTGGTAAGTCCCATTTCCGTTTTTTTCTCATTCTTTCCTTCTTTCAGCTCTGATTCTTTTGAAAGTTCCTGGTTGGCCATCTTCTTTGGGATGTGCTGAGGTATGCCCTTCTCGGCATCCCCGTTTCTGGCGTTTTCCACTTTTCCCTTTTCTTTTCCATCTGGGCAGAATCCTGTTCTGCCATTTTGAAAGCCGCTTGTTATCATTCTTTCTTTTATGCTTCTCCGTTCTGGTTCCCCGAGGCTTTTTCTGTCTGTGCCATGAGAGGTCGCTGGCGTTTGCGTTCTTTTTTTTTTTGCTTTTGTTTCTTGTTTTCTTCTTCTGTCTTTTTTCTTTTGAGCTGTCCTAGTCTTCCTTTGTCTTTGTGCCTGAAGGGATCCGCGCCTCTTGATGGTTCCTGAGGATCCTTGCTTCTTATCCCTTGCCGTGGTCCTCTTTTTTTTGGATGCTTCTTTGTCTGGGCTTCAAGGTCCCCTGGGCCTTTTATTCCTTCATGGGTCTCCTGCATCTGCTACTTTGGGCTTAGCTTGATTTTTCCTTTTGGGCTTGACTTATTCTTTTGGGCTTGACTTATTTTTTTGGGCTTCCTTCACTATGATCCTTTTTAGACCTCAACAGTGTTTATACAACAACAACAACAAAAAAAAAAAAAAAAAAAAAAAAAAAAAAAAAAAAAACAAACAAACAAACAAACAAAACAAAACAAAAAAAAAAAAAAAAAAAAACACTCACAAATGATAGAGGTGATGTACAGGCATCCTTGCAAAACCCAAAACTCTAATACACGCAAATAGTTTTGTTCTGCAAATACATATAACAAAGAACAAATTCTCTTTAGGGCTCTCACAAAGTAATTCTAAGTCTCTTCCCATGTGTGATAACCTTTGGAAAAAGGCACACTTATATATTTATGGGTGAGTTTGGTTCAACTTTTTGAAAAAGTGTTTTTTGATAAAAGCGGAGTTTTCAAAAAGTGCATAATGAAAAATTATTTTTTCAAAAAACTGAGTATTTGGTAAAAATTGTTAAAAAGTGCTTTTTGAAAAAGCTGAGTGTTTGACTAGTACTTATAAAAGTGACAGTTTGAGGGATAAATTACCAAAAAGGACAATGTATGTATAAGGGAGTTTATTTCATACTTAAATCAACTACTTCATATACTTACTAAATAATAATAATAAATATATATTATTGGTATTATTTTAATAATGTTTGGGCAATTTTTCTTTTTTAGTGTCATAATTATTTGTTATTACCATTAATGACTTCTTATCAATATTAATTAAATCTAAATAATTTTCATCATCATGAAGCACAAAATGAAAATGTAAAAAGATGATAAAATACACACCAATAATCCAAGTTTAAATTATACTACATAAAAATGTAAAAAGATATAAAATACATACCAATAACCCAAGTTTAAATTGTACAACATAAAAATGTAAAAAGATGATAAAATACATACCAATAACCTAAGTTTAAATTGTACTACATGATATTATAAAATAAAATATATAAAAAAAAAAAAAAAGACAACAACTAATTATTATTCCCCCAAATGGAATTAGCAATGGAATCACGAAGAACCACCATCGCAGGGTCTGTTAAAGATCTTGAGTTCTGCTCATAACTTCTACCTACTTCACTATTAATGTTCTCTTCTAGAAATTGAATCTTGATTCTGTTAGCTACTCCAGTTGCTGCAACATCCCTAAACATTCTATCAAGTTGTTCAAGATTCTGTGGACCTTTCTACCGAAATTTTGTAGCTTTGGGTATTTCCTACAAAATGTAATTGTCATTTCACTCATATTACAATAATATAAAAAACCTATCTCCAACTAACTACATATTAATAAAATACTCAACTCACCTTCAACTTCCGGTCCTACCAATCATCACTAGCATCAATCGTTCCCTTCACTGCATCCCAACCTAAACCTGTGTCATGACTCTTCAATTGTTCCAACACTCTCCAATAAACTTTTAATACATCCCACCTACTTTTTAATTGGTCCTTATCATAGTTTAGACCGGTCTCATCACAAAATTTGGTCACCAAAATGGTCCAAACTTTGGGACTAAAGGCAGCACCTTTTGTTCTATTCCCGGCTTCAATCTCTTCCACACAAAGGTTACAAAAAGTAGTTTTCCAACTTGGATCTCCCCATAATACTCTACCCTTTTTTGCCTCAAATTTGGAAGTGGTGTTTTTACCCATCTATAGAGTTAAGCAACCATAAGAAATGCAAAAAATAGAATTCATAATATTCCAATCTAGTGAACTAGTTACAAACATGATCTAATAAATCCACAATCTAGTGAACTAGCAACCATAATGTTACAAAAATGATCTAATGTTACAACCATAATGTTCCAATCTAGTGAACTAGCATCCACAATCTAGTGAACTAGCTACAAACATGATCTAATAAATTCATAATATTCCAATCTAGTGAACTAGCAACCATAATCTAGTGTTTTTACCCATTTATAGGCATGCATGTGTTGCTACATGGTGAGATGCTGCAGGGTGTGTAGCTACCCTATCAGCTGCACACACATGCCCCATCAGCAGCAAACGCACCCCACATTAGTTGCCCACGCACACCCTATAGCACCTCACCATGCAGCAACACACGCATGCCTTATCAGCACCACATGCACTCCCCATCAGCACCCCACACAGATATACACCTACACACTCCTAACATTAAGGTGTGATACATTAACATGTATTTGCATCCTCAATATAAAAACATATAGGCTCCATGGCACATCTTTGACTCATTCAAATTGCAAAATTTCACAATGCCACTCACACCACCAATAAATACAGATTCCATTATATGTTAAGGGTCACATAAAAACAATTTCATAGACATATTTGACTGGAGGATGCATATATGGGAAACTGATTGTATACAATATGTTAAGAGGACTAGAATAAACATTCCATTGTATTATTGTATACAATCAGTTTCCCATAATACTTCTTTGTTTTCTACAAAGTATGGAGGATGCATAGCTAGAAACTATGTAAAAAAGTAAAGTTGGACCCTCTTGAATTCCAAAGGAAAATTAAGGCTGCTATGGCAAGTTTTGCCCAAAGAAAAGAAAAGAAAGATTAACAAAGAAAGCTTGAAAGTATATCAAATAAAAGTGCCTACCAACTGTGAATTTAGCTAGCTGCTTAGGATTTTGTCTATGGTAACTTATTAGACAATTCAATCAGTATCTTTGCCCCTAATTAAACCCAATTGAAATACCCAACATCTGTATTGCCCCATAGGAACTAAAATACACAATTCCAATTCCAAAGAAGCAAACCTGAAACGAAATCTAAAATACCCAATTCCAAAGAAGACCCAAATCATGCTAAACTTAAAAAATCAGATCTCAATCCAAAGTGACTTGAACAGAGAAAGGGGGGTTGGAACTAAAATACCCAATTCTGATTTTTTGTCAGATATCACATAACTTAGAAAGACAAAGCATCCACAAAAGAAAAAAAAATTACAAAGCATGTACCTACAAATTTTTTCAATACCCGACAAGAGAACAAATAGATCATTAGCAAGAACAAAGCATGCAAGATCTGAAATTTTTTTTTTTGATAGGTAAAAAATAAAATAAAATAAAAAATTCCAGATCAGTGTTGGTACCTAGTGGTTTTTAGTAGCAGATCAGTGTTGCTTGGTGTTTTAATGATCAAAACTCTACCATCAAAATGTATTTCTCAGATCAGATTAGACATAAATAAAATTAAAATATATATATATATATATATATATATATATATATATATATATGTAGAAAAATGCATGTTGAAGAAGACGAAGAAAGAAGAAGAGGAGGAAGAAGATGAGAGGCGTGACAAGGCAAGAGAGACTTTTACCATGAAGAGGCTCGTAGTAGCACGGAGAGGGTAGAGCAGAGAGAAGAGATGAGAGGCGTGAGTGAGCTTTAGGGCAAAGGGCAGAGCAGAGAGATGTGATGAGAGGAATGAGGGACAGGCGTGAGAATTGAGGAAATGAACATGATTTATTGAAGGGTAATTTGGTAATTGCCCGAAGAGTCCAACGAATAGCTGAGAACGCGCATGAACTTTTTCTAAAATGGACCTCCAGAGCTCCATAATGGCTTGCGCATTCTCAGCCTTGGCCCAAAACGCAACTTTTTCCACAAAAGTTGCGTTTTATGCTAAACCAAATGGATTTTCCACTCCAGCTTTCTTCAAAATAGGCTTTTTGGGTTGAAAACGATGAAACAAACGGACACTATGTCAAGGTCATCTAGGTCAAAAACAAAGTTCCAATGCTGTAAGGTTGAATTTAATCAACCATTTTATTGGCTTTATTCCGTGCCAAATTTGCTTGTATTTCAGCATTTAGTAACCCTGTATTTAGGTGGGTTTGTTGTAAGGGTAGTGAGTGAGATAGAGTGTTGATTGCTCAAGAGTGTGCAAGAAAACAGAGACTCGCGGCTTGTTCTCGCGGGTGGCTCGCGGCTTCAAGCCGCCAAACGCAGCACACGTGCCAAGCATGCCAGAAGGTGAACAGTCATGCTAGCTGGAGCACTACAGGACAAAACAGGACAACTGGCCATACGGTTATCTCACGACTGGATCTCGCAACTCAGTCAAGTCGCGAGGTCAAGCCGCGAGCCACCCCTGTTTTGTAAATCCTGACGTTTTACATTCCTCTCTTACTCCAGTATAAATACCCCTTTTACCCACAAATGAAAGAGAGTTTCTAGAGAGAATTTTAAGAGAGAAACCCTAAAGAAAAACAAGATTGATTCACCCACAATCTATACATTAGAGTCTCTTCAAATTCCTCAACTCTCTTCCTCTCCATTGTCAAATCCTTGAGAGGCATTTTACCAAACCTTGTTCTCACCATATTCATCACTGTGAGAGAGCTGTTTGGATTTCTGGGAAGCAGTTAGGAAGGAACCAATCTACATTGGTTGATGCTACGGTCTAGTAGCGAAATCCGGGAAGCTAGAAAAGAAAAAGGTTCGGCACAACCTCGTTGGAGCAAGAAGCTTGGAGGGCTTAGGTGCATTGGGTAGATTAGGCTTGGAGGGTCTATTGCTGTCCATGTATCCCAACTACATTTTCTAGTGGATTGTTTACCGCTTGGAGGGCGGCGGAGAGGTTTTATGCCGAGGGTTTCGGTTTCCTCTTCAATAACACATCGCGTGTTGTCTTTGTGTTTGCATCTTCCTTCCCTTTTATCTTTGCCTTTTATTATCTGCTGTGGGTTGTGATTTTAATTTGGCTTAGATAGTTTTTCCAATTCCATATTATAGCTTATGTTAATTTTCCACACACTAGTTGTTTGACATAATGCTTGAATTGGTTAAGTTGTAATTTGGGGGTCTAAACGTTCAAGGGTGTTTATACACATATTTGAACTTTCAATTGGTATCAGAACGGGTACACTTTTATTGGTTTCAATACCATTGTGTGATCCTTGACTCCCTATTGAGATGGATCGGTCTCAATCCCTAAATGCACCTCCATATTTTGATGGTAGTAATTATGCTTTTTGGAAGGTTCGCATGAGAGCTTTTCTGTGTTCTATTGATGAATTTGTTTGGGATGCTGTTGAGATTGGTTAGACCAGACTTGAGGCAGCCAAATCCACATGGGATAAGTCAGCATTCGCTGCATCTAATACTAACAGTAAAGCACTCAATGCTATTTTCTGTGGTGTGTCTCCAGATGAATTTCACAGGATCTCCCACATTACCGTTGCCAAAGAAGCATGGGAGATATTGGAAACCACCTACGAAGGCACGAAGAAAGTGAAAGACACCAAGTTACAAATGCTGACCACTCGGTTTGAGGAGCTCAAAATGAGTGAGGATGAGTCCTTTGACTCTTTCTATGGGAAGCTAAATGAGGTGGTTGTCAGCAAGTTCAATTTGGGGGAGAAAACGGAGGATTCTAAAATTGTAAGGAAGATCCTTCGTTCATTGCCGGAAAGTTTTCGTGCTAAAGTGACAGCGATTGAAGAGAGCAAGGACCTTGATGACATCAAAGTCCAGGAGCTGGTTGGTTCTCTTTAGACTTATGAGATGTCGCTGCCCAATCAACGGAAGAGTAAATCTCTTGCTCTTAAGACCATTAATGAGAAGGTGGAAGATCAAGACTCATCGGGAGAAGATGTGGTTGACAAAGATGTTGCATACCTTATTAAAAATTTCAGAAAGTTCTTGAAATTCAAAAATAATGGCAAATTTGGTGATAAAAGAAAATTCCAAAGTTCAGGAAGGGAGAAAATGGAATTCAAAAAGAAAGATGGAAAAGAATCCCAACCTACACAAGGTGTCACTTGTTTCGAATGTAACGAGTATGGACACTTTAAGAAAGAATGTCCGAATTATTTGAAATCGAAAGGCAAAGTGTATGCCACAACATTGAGTGACTCGGATTCATCCGACTTAGAATCTGAAGAAAGCTGTGATGGAGAGGGGAACTACTCAGTTTTTATGACTATTGCTCATGTTGAGTCTTCAGACGAGTTGAATCTGCTTGTACGAGACCTTGGAGAACATAGTGATGAAGAATCACTGGGAATTGTTGAAGAATCAGATGCTAAAAAAGATGAAAGCACAGCCAATCTTCAAGAGAATTATAACTCACTCCTAGAAAAGTCGGGTGAGTACACAAGGATGGCCAAGGCTGTAGTGAGAAAAATGAAGAAGGCAGAGGAGAACTATAAAAGTCTTCTAATCCGATATAGGGAGGCCAAATGTGAGATAGAGACACTGAATGGTGAGCTGTCAGAAGCTTACACAAAAGTGAGATTTCTTGAGCAAGAGGTTGTGCAAGCAAATGCTAAAATAGAGAAGGTCACCACCAAGAAACTAGATGATGTTATTTCATCTCAAAAGAGTTTTTCAGACAAATCCAGATTGGGATATACCGGAGGAAGTAGCTCATCTGGAACTGTCACTAAAGAAGTGAAGTTTGTAAAGGCTAAAGATCCAGTTGAAGTTGACCTTACTGCTGAGAAGCTCAAGATGGAGGAGAAGAAGAATGTGGAGAACCAACGGTTGTTGAATCCCAGCAATCAGTATGTGGGCAGGTCTGAATCTCGTGCCAAGTCACGTCCACGACCACAAAGAGGTCCTAGAGCAACTTATGTGTGTCATCATTGCAGACTTCAAGGGCATACTCGACCAAATTGCCAAAAGTTGAAAGCAAAGAATAGTGCAACTCCTCAAAGGTCACGAGGACCTAGAAATGATAGAAGAAATTGGGCAGGTGAACAATCTAGAGATCAAAATGGTGATCCCAGAATGATGAACGTGATGAAGATGATTGGTGCATTGACCAACTGCTTGGAAAGCTTCTCACGAAGGTTTGAAAGCCCTAACTCCCGTACCCAATCCTATAAGGAAATCACCCCAAACGCAAGTGACGTGTGGGTGAAAAAGGATACTCATGCATAAGTATTACAACATGTCCATGCATTAATACTTCCTATGCTTTGCGACGATGTTTGTTTGTTTGCTTGTTGTTTTTGCTGATGGTTGTTTGCTTGCCTACTTGTGCATACTTTTGATTTTTTTTTTCTTTTGTTTTTGATCAATCCTTTTCTTCTAGTGTCAAAAATCCAAAAATCACATAAAAATTAGAAAATCAAAAAGTTTGATTGACATTGTTGAGCTTTTGTCTCAAAACCTGTTTTGCCTTGTACCTTTGTGCTAATGGCTTTGTGCATTTTCGAGCATTGCTTATTTCTTTGCACTCATATCACTGTGGGAGAAATCTTGAAATCTATGTGATTGTTGTAAATAGATCTTCAAACTTGTCATGAATGATTAGTGAATGGTTATGATGATCTTGAGACATGCATAGACTTGTGTCTATATATCTTCCCACTCTTTATTTTTGTTTTTGCTAAAAAGAGCTCACCAAATGTAAATCTCCAAATGAAAAGAGATATTGAGCTGCAAAAGCCTGTCGCACTTTCTAGTATTCGACTAGGAAAAAGGGTAAGCGACCTTATATTAAAGTGAATGTTTATTCAAAAAGCCAAAGGCTAGTTCTTTAATGTGAAATATCATATATCACTCTCACAATGAGAGGTAATTGTCTCAAAGGATCAAAAAGATCAAATGTTATGATTAAAAGTGGAGTCAAATGTAAAACTCCAAGATATGTTATCAAGCTTTGTGGGATGTCATATATACATATTTCTATAATTGAGATAGATCACATGATCTAGTGCTAATTGTGTATGCCTTGGTTGAATTGATCATTAAAACTTCACATTAGACTAAGGACTATCTCATTGTTGATATCCACACACAACACACAAGTTTATGTTCAATAAATGCCATAATCATTTGTGTGATTGTACTTGATGAAATGTGTTTTCACATGCTCAATCTTTGTTAATTCAAGCACAAAAAGATTTTTGAGTGTTTTAGGTGTTTTTGGAAAGTATTTTGTTTAAAAAAAAATCTGAAAATTTCAAAAATCCTTTTTTTTGCCCTGTTTTGGCGACTCAGTCACTGGTAAGTCAAGTCGCGAGCCTCAGTCGCGTCTTCGCGGGTCATTTTTGGCGACTTGTTCGCGAGTAGAAGGTCCAGTCGCGAGGGTTACTCAGAGATTTTGGCGGCTCAGCTCGCGACTCTCTCGCGGGTAGACCTTCTAGTCGCGAAAAACACTTAGAAAATTTTTTCAAACTTTTATCTTTGAGTGTTTTGGCAGCTTGAACTGGCGACTTTGTGGCGACTCTCTTCAGTAGCGAAAAACGCGTACTTGGCAAAAATAGGAGCAATTTTTAAATCTTTTTCAGTTTTCCCTCGAACTTTTGTGACTGTTCATCTTCTTTCTCAACTCTCTCCTTCCCAAACACTCCGTGTACCCATTTTCAAACTCCATTGTTGCTTCATTTCTTCTCAAAATCATCAAGAAAAGGTATAGGTCTCGTTTTCCTCATCTCATTTTCCTTGCTTAATGTATGTTTCTTGCCATTTGGATAGATACTGTGTTCGAAACATTTCTCTCTTTGTTTGATGGGTATGGCTAGTTGTGTTTGTTGTTAATTTCATTCGTTTTCATGCTGATTGGTTACAATGTGTTTAATCTTTGGTCTGATATTTGTCTGTTGTTGATTCTCAAACTCTTTTGTTAGATGGGTTTGGTATTTTTGTAACTTGCTTCTTTCACTTGTTTGTGTGTTGTAGTTGGCTTACAGCATTGGTTTACTGTATTTTTATGATAACATAACGTGTGGATGATGGCATCTTGAAAGTATTCCTTTAAAACAACTTCTTTTTCTCAATGTTGTGTCTCACAGCCATGTGCTTTATTTTGGGTGCTCTGATCCTTCATTTTGAAATTTTATGTGGTCTGTTTTATGCTATCCTTTCTTAATGTTCGAATGCTGTCTTTGTTTGCATATCATGGTCATGGTAGACTGTCTAATTGATAGTTATTTTAGAATTTGTGTCTCTCTATGCTCTATTATTCTTTCACCATTTTGCTGCACCTGTCGTATTGTGCACTTTAGTTTTGATGGTGGTTTGTTTGGGTCTGAAAAGTCTTAAGTTAGCATTTGTGTATTAATTTCTCTGGCTTTCACTCTTATTTGCATCGAATCATGTTGATATTTATCTTGTGTGGTGCTGTTTTTGGTTCTTTGCTGTGGGCCTATTCTCTTGCAGATGTCTCGTCGATCCTCTAAGGGTAAAGACATTGTTGCTGACGATCCAGCAACCCCAGTTGCTAAAAGGACTCGACTCTCATCACAGTCATCTCAAGACTCCAATGAGGAGAGGTTTAGAACCCCGCTTACCTCACACATCTACTCAAACATCTTTGACAAGTCAACTCCTATAGTGGAACGGGTGGTGGAGTTTAACACCTTAGGGACCACTTTTATCCCTCGAATCTTTGAGCCACGAGATTGGGCAAACTTGTTCGGGAACTTTGTCGATCCAATGGATGAACTAGTTAAGGAATGCTTCTCCAATGCAAGTGATCTTGGAGTTGAACTTATTTTCTGGGTCAGAGGAAAGGAATTTGGCGTTTCCCCAAACTCCATCGCCGAGGTTCTCGGCATTACTTGACCTCAGAATGTGGATCTAACTCCGTACAATGATCGAACTCCAGAGATTCAAGACATTCTACAAATCCTATGATCTGATTATGAAGTATCCACAGCAGGCACGTCCATCAGCACTGCAAAGTTTGCACCAGAGCTAACCACACTGAAGTTGATCATGTTCTCTAATCTCTATCCACTGTCCAACACTACATTCATAAATCTTGGGAGAGCTCAATTCCTTTGTGATCTTATTACAGGAGCCCCCATTGATATCTGTGCTCACATCTTTTACACCATGAGAAAGACCGCGGTTCATACTGCAGCTCCAGGAATTATTCCATTTTGTAGTCTCATCATGAAGCTCATTCTTCGTGAAGGCATTGTTCCTCCTACAGATGGAAAAATGTTGACCCGTCAGCGTCCTATTTCCATGTACTCTCTTCAAGCTAGCAGAAGTCACTCCTCTAAAACTCCAAAGAATGCACACATCTCTCCGGTTACTCCATCTGCCCCTGAGTCAGAGACACCTGCACATACCACATCTACTTCGCATGCTATTCCTGAAGTTCCACAAGCTAGTATTCCGCAAGCACAGACTGATCCTCATACTGATAGAGTGGGCAGTTTACTTGAACATATTCAGAAACGCATTGATGAGATTGTGACACTTCTCTACTCCACAAACAACCATGTTCAAATGTGTCTCGAGACTATGGAGAATCAACTAGACGCTATTCAACGAAAGTTGGACGACAGCCTTTAGCTATTCGTGCCAAAAAGGGGGAGAGCATTCAGTAAGGGGGAGAAAGTTCAAAGGGAAGTGTGCATAGTGATAGGGGGAGTACACACATACTTTTGACATACTTTTGTTTTTAGTCTTATCCTCTAAACTTATAGGTTTATGTTTTTACACTGTGGTTTTGGTGTGTCCTTGTTTCTAACTCATAACTTATAATCTTGGTTTAATCTTTTATATACATTGTTGATGTTATTCAACCTATTGTGTTTTGTTGATCTTGGTTTAATATTGTGTATTTGTACCCATGTGCTTATGTAAGCTTTTAGGGTTAATGTTTTTATGCATATTCTGTAGGCTTTATGGTTTTTACCTTGCTTAATGCAGCTTTTTATGCCATGTTGAAATCAGTACTTCTATCTAAATGTCTTGCATTTTGATTTATGTACTGTCACTCTTGTGCCCTTGTAGGATTGTTCCTAGATGCATATACTTTGTGTATTATGCATTGATTGAGTGTTGAGCATACAAGTATCTTGCATTGTTCTTGTTAAGTTGTATGTTCAAGTGTTCATTCCAAGTGTGAATGAGCACTGTGATCACTACCTTGTGGTGATTACTTGGTTGATCAAGCCTTGATTTGAATCTTCACTTCATCTTTGCTTGATCACCTTAAGCTTGTTTCATATGCATTTCATGTTTTTCTGCATACAATGATCATGGTGTATTGTTGTGTTTTCATGTTCTTATGATTCAAGTGCTTCACAGCTTCTAGAGTTAGGTGTGAGTGAGTTTTGTTCAACTGTTCTCAACTCACATGTTAAGTCTAGAGTCTGTTTTAGGGTTTTGTCACGGAATAGCCAAAGGGGGAGATTGTAAGGTTGAATTTAATCAACCATTTTATTGGCTTTATTCCGTGCCAAATTTGCTTGTATTTTAGCATTTAGTAACCCTATATTTAAGTGGGTTTGTTGTAAGGGTAGTGAGTGAGATAGAGTGTTGATTGCTCAAAAGTGTGCAAGAAAACAGAGACTCGTGGCTTGTTCTCGTGGGTGGCTCGCGGCTTCAAGCCGCCAGACGCAGCACACGTGCCAAGCATGCCAGAAGGTGAACAGTCATGCTAGCTGGAGCACTACAGGACAAAACAGGACAACTGGCCATATGGTTATCTCACGACTGGATCTCGCAACTCAGTCAAGTCGCGAGGTCAAGCCGCGAGCCACCCCTGTTTTGTAAATCCTGACGTTTCACATTCCTCTCTTACTCCAGTATAAATACTCATTTTACCCACAAATGAAAGAGAGCTTCCAGAGAGAATTTTAAGAGAGAAACCCTAAAGAAAAACAAGATTGATTCACCCACAATCTATACATTAGAGTCTCTTCAAATTCCTCAACTCTCTTCCTCTCCATTGTCAAATCCTTGAGAGGCATTTTACCAAACCTTGTTCTCACCATATTCATCATTGTGAGAGTGTTGTTTGGATTTCTGGGAAGCAGTTAGGAAGGAACCAATCTACATTGGTTGATGCTACGGTCTAGTAGCGGAATCCGGGAAGCTAGAAAAGAAAAAGATTCGGCGCAACCTCGTTGGAGCAAGAAGCTTGGAGGGCTTAGGTGCACTGGGTAGATTAGGCTTGGAGGGTCTATTGCTGTTCATGTATCCCAACTACATTTTCTAGTGGATTGTTTACCACTTGGAGGGCAACGGAAAGGTTTTACGCTGAGGGCTTCGGTTTCCTCTTCGATAACACATCGCGTGTTGTTTTTGTGTTTGCATCTTCCTTCCCTTTTATCTTTGCCTTTTATTATCTGCTGTAGGTTGTGATTTTAATTTGGCTTAGATAGTTTTTCCAATTTCATATTATAGCTTATGTTAATTTTCCACACACTAGTTGTTTGACATAATGCTTGAATTGGTTAAGTTGTAATTTGGGGGTCTAAACGTTCAAGGGTGTTTATACACATATTTGAACTTTCAAATGCAATTCAACTGAGCAAATAAAGCGTAACCGGATTATAATGGGAATTAATCCCATGTGATGCATGTATGGTCATAATAAACACCGAATTCAAGCCACTTGAATTTGATAAAGCCTTACAAACGAAATTTACAAACCATCAAATACAAATTCTTAACATATCTCCACCCCAAAGAGACTTCTCTCAACTCTCAAGCCACAAATTCATTAAGTTCCAAAACCCCAATAAATTAATGTCTTTTAATTTGTGTGGTGTGGCTTGGTGATGCGGCTTCATATTCTTGGGTATGAAGCTTTGCTCTAGTATATATGTATGTATGTAAATTTTTTTTTTTTTTTTTTGGATTGGTTTCCTTTGTTCCTATTTTTTTTTTTGAAAATTTTTCTAAAGTCCTAAGTATTCACAATCAAACTACGTATCTTGAGCTTCCACTATTTACAACACATATGTGATAATAAAATATTTTTAAATTGGATTGTCTTTTCTAAGGGTTTGTTTAACGACTCCATTAGGAATGAACTTCACGGATTTTTATAAATTCAAAATGAACTTTGTAATGTTATGAGCATGTTTTTCGTTTTTTTTTTCTTCTATATATATATATATATATATATTTGTGAAATGCCATCTGCATTTCTCATTATCTAAAGCCAAAATGAGATCTCAAAACTGAGAATTCTCATTTTGTATTCTTATTCTAAATTTTGCTACAAATTGTCGGACATGCTTCTTACACCAATCACAAGGCCAATGACTTCTTTTCTTGCCCTTTTTTTTTTCTTTCACTTCAACTTATATTCTCTTTACTCGGTGTTCAACCTCTATCTGCTCATCCTTCATGGAATCCCAGGTTTTGACATGCTTACTCTAGAATTTATTAGTAGACTCAGCAAATTGCTTTGGATCTGGAATAACATTCTCAAATAACAACTAACAAGCATACTAAGTCAACGAGAGTAAATTTAGTCTTTGATGTTTGAATTCCAAAGAAATTTGATGGCAAATTATAAATTTTACCCATTCACGCATTGGTTGGGATGTTGCTCCTCTAAGATTAAAATGCGAAGTAGTCAAGGACCATGTAACAATAGAGGACATAAAAATAGTACATATTACGTCCAAAATATTGAATGTTGCCATGCCCATGACAAAAGGATGAGTTTGGGTTTAAAATTACTTAAAGACGACAAAGTTTCAATAAGCTTAAGATGAGGACCTAATGTTCTTTCGCTTATATATTTTGCACCGAAACAAATTTCTCAATGAAAATTGTTTCATTGGAAAGTAGACATGTTGGACTTCAAAATTGACACAAATATGACTTAATTTGTATTTGAAACAAGTGAGATATTTTAGTGTAAAGTTGACATTGAATGCTAAATCCAAATACAACACTAGAGCACAAAAATTGTAGGATTTGGAGTCCAAATTCTAATAGGATAAGGATTCTTGATAGGGTTTAACCCTACTTTGGGCATCTATATGAGCCATTTATTGCATAACTTTTAGAGGCAAGAAATAAGATTGTAGAGGTAGAAAGTAGAAACCCTAAGGTATTTAAAGAGAAAATCCTAACTTCCACCCATTAAAGATTCTATTGGTAGTGTTCTATGTGAAGCCGCTTCACAAGACTACTACAATCAAGTTGTTGCAATGGTGTATTAGTCATGGATAGGATATATGTGCATCATTGAAAAGTCCAACTAGGTTGGAGCTATGTGTGGTCACGTGAGTAAGTCTTATTGTAAATAGCAATAATAGGATTGGGTTATATTCTTGTATTTTTGTACTTCCATTCTACTATAGTGAATTCTTCATGTTGGTGGTAAGTTTCGAAACACCCATTGGGTTTTTCCATCATGATTTTGTTGGTTGCATAAAATTACACTATTATATTAGTTTTGGTAGGCAATATCACATCAATTTCATGTTTAGTGACACGTAAATATGTGAGTTTGAAAGATTTCTAAAAAATATACTCATTACGTGTATTTTTCTCTTGTAGAAGATCAAAACCAGTCAACTAATCATATAGACATGCAATTAAGAAAATCCAAGGGTGAAGATCAATTGGAGCATGGTTTTTGAAGCATTAAATAAGTCAAAAACATTTGAGAATAAAAAAAGGGAAGGATGAAATTTGTTCAAGCAAAAATTGGAAAAATCCTAAAATGGAAACATCTTGCACTGTTTTAATATTTTTGCCACAAATTCTTGCACAAATGTTCGATTGACTTGATTCATGCAGTCACAGAAACAAGAGTCGAAGATCTACAACTTTGTAGTTTACCACAAATTCAGAAAAAAAAAAAAAAAAAAAAAAAAAAAAAAAAAAAAAAAAAGTTTTGGAGGTCAAAAGTGGTCTAGAAGTTGACAGTGGATAAAATCAAGGGATTCACATCTAAAATTTGAGGGATTTTCTCTTTTTCTTTTGGAGGAGGAGGAAAAGTCTAGAACGTTTTTCATCTTTTGTTTTATATTTTTATATGTTTAGCATTGTTTTTATAGATTTCTTTTACATAACTATGTATGGCTAAATTTCTAGCTAGGGTTAGAAGTGAAATCTAATATTTTTATCATATGATTTTGGGATTATCTATGTGCTTTCTATGGATTGATGATTGAATTTTGAGATTGATTTACTATTTGGAATCATTGCATGTTGACAAGTTCTAAAGATCTAATATGATATGATATATATATATATATATATATATATATTATATCAAATGCTTGAACTTCTTGATTCGTTATGATTTGAGAATATATAGAGTGCTTAGTCTCCCCTGTAACATGTCAATTGAATTATTAGTTACTTAGCCACGGGCCTGTTATCATCCTTTCCTTTAGCGTGCATGGCATGGGTGTTCCTCGAAGAAGGCAATATAGTGATTAGTGATTAGTAAGGTGTCGTGGCTTTGTGATGTTAATTTTATATAGAGAACTAAATACCATTGTTCAAGTATACAATTTTTTTTTTTTTTTTTGAAAAGGACTTTTAACTTTATCTTAAATATAAGACAATGCATGATTAAGTAAAATTGTAATCTAACTTTTAATTTTATATTTTGGTGTAAGTAGAGATTGTTTGGTGTATAGTTATGTGGGAGATTAAGTAACTAATGTTAATAATCTACCGCGTGTGATATTGATTTAAAAAAATTAAGGGTAAAATACAATAATTACCCTTAAAGTTTGGGCTAATGACAATTAAGTTCAAGATATTTCAAAATTGACCAACTTAGTTTCTAAACACAGATAAACAATTAAAATAATTTTCTTTGTTAGTTGTAACGGTTTGACCAACCTTCGTATAAGTTAGTTATAATACCATTTATTAGTCAAGTGGTCAAAACAAAGAGTTAGAGTAATAAACGGCATTACGTGCCATGTGTGTTTAGGGACTACATTGATCAGTTTTGAAATTTCTTAGGCATGGTTGATATTAATCCAAAACTCAGGAGTAATTACTACATTTTACCCAAAAATTAAAGTCTCATGGTATTAGAGGAAATTAATATCATTGATGATCTACCATATTTACAATATTTTTTTTCCCAAACAAAGGGTTTCAATTTGTTTAGGTTTTTATTGGTCTAGTATTTTGGGTGTTTTGTTATATATGAAAAAAAGAAAATGCTAAAGTTGTTACAAATTTTGTTAAAAAAATATTTACAAATTGATGTATGAAAGTTCAAAAACGTGTACAAAACACCTTTGAACGTTTAGACCCCCAAAAATACAACTTAACCAATACAAGCAATATGTCAAACAACTAGTGTGCGGAAACTTAACACATGCTATAATACGAAATTGGTTAAATACTATCTAAGCCATAACAAAATAAAACCACAGCAGATAATAAAAAGGCAAAGATAGAGAGGAAGGAAGATGCAAACACAAAGACAACACGCGATGTGTTATCGAAGAGGAAACCGAAGTCCTCGGCGAAAAACCTCTCCGCCGCCCTCCAAGCGGTAATCAATCCACTAGAAAATACAGTTGGGATACAAGGACAGCAATAGACCCTCCAAGCCTAATCTACCCAGTGCACCTAAGCCCTCCAAGCTTCTTGCTCCAACAAGGTTGCGCCGAACCTTTTTCTTTTCTAGCTTCCCGGATTCCACTACTAGACCGTAACATCAACCAATGAAGATTGGTTCCTTCCTAACTGCTTCCCAGAACTCCAAACAATTGTCTCACAGTGATGATGATGGTGAGAACCAGGTTTGGTATAATGCCTCTCAAGGATTTGACAATGGAGAGGAAGAGAGTTGAGGAATTTGAAGAGACTCTAAGGTAGGGATTGTGTGTGAAACAATCTTGTTTTTCTTTAGGGTTTCTCTCTCAAAATTCTCTCTGGAAGCTCTCTTTCAATCGTGGGTAAAAGGGGTATTTATACTGGAGTGGGAGAGGAATGCGAAACGTCAGGTTTTACAAAACAAGGGTGGCTCGCGGCTTGACCTCGCGGCTTGACTAAGTCGCGAGATCCAGTCGCGAGTTAACCGTATGGCCAGTTGTCCTGTTTTGTCCTGTAGTGCTCCAGCTAGCATGACTGTTCATCTTCCAACATGCTTGGCACGTGTGCAGCTTTTGGCGGCTTGCAGCCGCGAGTCCACCTGCGAGTCCCAGCCGCGAGTCTCTGTTTTCTTGCACACTCT
The DNA here is from genome assembly GCF_932294415.1 of Quercus robur. Taxonomy (NCBI): domain Eukaryota; kingdom Viridiplantae; phylum Streptophyta; class Magnoliopsida; order Fagales; family Fagaceae; genus Quercus; species Quercus robur. Next base: position 36,320,648 of record NC_065534.1, on the reverse strand, counting down.
TGAGCAAACTTCACTCTATCTCACTCACTACCCTTACAACAAACCCACCTGAATACAGGGTTACTAAATGCTGAATTACAAGCAAATTTGGCACGGAATAAAGCCAATTAGATGGTTGAATAAATTCAACCTTACAATCTCCCCCTTTGGCTATTCCGTGACAAAACCCTAAAACAGACTCTAGACTTAACATGTGAGTTGGGAACAGTTGAACAAAACTCACTCACACCTAACTCTAGAAGCTGTGAAGCACTTGAATCATATGAACATAATACTCCTGAAACACAACAATACACCATGATCATTGTAAGCAGAAAATTAAAAATGCATATGAAACAGGCAATATATGATCAAGCATAGATGGAGTTAATAAACAAATCATGGCTTGATCAACCAAGTGAACACCACAAGATAGTGATCACAGTGCTCATTCACACTTGGAATGAACACAAAGACATACAAGTTAACAAGCACAAGGCAAGACACTTGTATGCTCAACACTCAACCAATGCATAACACACAAGGCATATGCATCTAGGAACAATCCTACAAGGGCACAAGAGTGACAGTACATAAACCAAAATGCAGAACATTTAGATTAAAGTACTGATTTCAACATAGCATAAAGGCTGCATTAAGCAAGGTACATACCATAAAGCCTACAAACTATGCATAAACCATTAACCCTAAAAGCTTACAAAAGCACATGGGTACAAACACAAAAACATCCTGAATAACATCATCAAAATATATTAAAGTTTAAACCAAGAGTATAAGTAAAGAGTTAGAAACAACTATACACCAAAACACAGTGTATCAAAACCATAAAAACACTAAAAGTACCCAACAAACATAAACCTAAAACCATAAGTTTAGAGGATAAGACTAAAAACAAAAGTATGAACAAGAGTATGTGTGTACTCCCCCTATCACTATGCACACTTCCCTTTGAACTTTTCTCCCCCTTACTGAATGCTCTCCCCCTTTTTGTCACGAATAGCTAAAGACTCTCGTCCAACTTTCGTTGAATCTCATCTAGCTGATTCTCCATAGTCTCGAGACGCATTTGGACATGGTTGTTTGTGGAGTAGAGAAGTGCCACAAGCTCATCAATGCGTTTCTGAATATGCTCAAGTACACTGCCGACTCTATCAGTATGAGGAGCAGTCTGTGCTTGCAGAATACTAGCCGGTGAAGCTTCAGGAACAACACGTGATGTAGATGTGGTATGTGCAGGTGTCTCTGAGTCAGGGGCAGATGGAGTAACCGGAGAGATGTGAGCACTTCTTGGTGATTTAGAGGAGTGACTTCTGCTAGCTTGAAGAGTGAACAAGGAAATGGGACGTTGACGAGTCAACATTTTTCCATCTGCAGGAGGAATAATGCCTGCACGAAGAATGAGCTTCATGATGAGACTACAAAATGGAATAATTCCTCGAGCTGCAGATCGACACGCAGTCTTCCTCAAGGTGTAGTAGATGTGAGCACATATATCAATGGGGGCTCCTGTAATAAGGTCACAAAGAAATAGAGCTCTCCCAAGATTGATGAATGTAGTGTTGGACAGTGGGTAGAGATTGGTGAACATGATCAACTTCAGTGTGGTCAGCTCAGGTGCAAACTTTGCGGTGCTGATGGATGTTCCTGCACTGGATACTTCATGATCGTATCCTAGGATTTGTAAAATTTCTCCAACTTCTGGATTTCGTTCATCATAAGGAGTTATATTCACATTCTGAGGTCTGGTGATGCTGAGAAGATCTGCGATGGAGTCTGGGGTAACACTAAACTCTGTTCCTCTGACCCAAAAAATGAGTTCAGGTCCAAGATCAGTTGCATTTGAGAAGCATTCTTTGACCAGCTCATCCATTGGATCATCAAAGTTCCCGAACAAGTTTGCCCAATCTCGTTTCTCAAAGATTCGAGGGATGAAAGTTGTCCCTAAGGTGTTGAACTCTACCACCCATTCCACTATAGTGGTTGACTTGTCAAACACATTTGAGTAGGCGTGTGAGTTAAGCGGAAGTCTGAACCTATCCTCATTGGGATCTTGAGATGCCTGAGATGATAGACGAGTCCTTTTAGCAACTGGTGTTGCTGGTTCGTCAGCAACAATGTCTTTACCCCTGGAAGATCGATGAGACATCTGCAAGAGAACAGTCCCACAGCAAAGAACCAAACAACAATACCACACAAGATAATTGTCAACAAGATTCAGTGAAAACAAAATTTCAATATATAAACACAAACTGAAGATAGTGCAGACCCAACCAAACTTCCAACAGTACAAAGAAACACAAAATATCTGGTGCAGCAAAATGGTGATAGTGCACCAAGACATAGATAGACAGCACAACTGACAAAACTGTCAATGAGACAGGTTATCATGACCATGATATGCAAACAGATACAGCATTTGAACATTTAGAGCAGATAACATAAATCACTCCACCAGAGATATGAACAAGGGGAAAAAAAATTTCAACATGAAGAAACCAATCATCCACACTAGAGCAAATGGTTGAGAGACATTCATTATGTTATCATAAAAACTCAGTAACCAATACCGAACACCAACATCAATACTAAAGCAAGTGAAATGAGTAAGTCAAATAGACACCAAACCCATTTAAGAAAAAATTTTCAGATTCAATAATAGGCAAGAATCAGAACAATGAAAAACACATTGTGACCGCTCAGCATGAAAACAGGTGAGAACAATATCAAACAAGATACTCCATACCCATTACACAAAGAGAGAAGTATTTCGAACATACTAACATTCCAAACGGTAACAAAAATATGCAGGAAAAAGAAAATGAGATTGAGAAAGCAAAACCCATACCTTTTCTTGATGATTTGGATAAGAAATGAAACACCAATGAGATTTGAAAATGGATTCACGAAGTGTTTGGAAGGAAGATAGTTTAGAGAGAAGATGAACAGTTACAAAAGTTCGAGGGAAAACTGAAAAGAGGTTTAAAAACTGCTCCTGTTTCCGCAAAACACGCGATTTTCGCGACTTGATTAAGTCGCCACACAGTCGCCAACTCAAGCCGCCAAAGCACTCAAGAACAAAAATTTGAAAAAATTTTCTAAGTGTTTTTCGCGACTGGAAGGTCTACCCGCGAGTGAGTCACGAGCTGAGCCGCGAAAATCTCTGAGTGAACCTCGCGACTGGACCTTCCACTCGCGAACAAGTCGCCAACAATGACCAGCGAAGATGCGACTGAGGCTCGCGACTTGACATACCCGCGACTGAGCCACCAAAACAGGGCAAAACAGGATTTTTGAAATTTTCAGATGTTTTCAAACAAAATACTTTCCAAAAACACCTAAAACACTCAAAAATCTTTTTGTGCTTGAATTAACAAAGATTGAGCATGTGAAAACACATTTCATCAAGTACAATCACACAAATGAATATGGCATTTATTGAACATAAACTTGTGTGTTGTGTGTAGATATCAACAATGAGATAGTCCTTCGTCTAATGTGAAGCTTCAATGATCGATTCAACCAAGGCATACACAATTAGCACTAGATCATGTGACTCATCTCAATTATAGAAATATGTATATATGACCTCCCACAACACTTGATAACAAGACTTGGAGCTTTACATTTTACTCCACTTTTAGTCAGAGCATTTGATCTTTTTGATCTTTTTGAGGCAATCACCTCTCATTGTGAGAGTGATATATGACATTTCACTTTAAAGAACAGGCCTTTGGCCTTTTTGAATAAACATTCACTTTAATATAAGGTCGCTTACCCTTTTTCCTAGTCAAATACTAGAATGTGCGACAGACTTTTGCAGCTCAATATCTCTTTTCATTTGGAGATTTACATTTGGTGAGCTCTTTTTAGCAAAACAAAAATAAAGAGTGGGAAGATATATAGACACAAGTCTATGCATGTCTCAAGATCAACATAACCATTCACTAATCATTCATGACAAGTTTGAAGATCTATTTACAACAATCACATAGATTTCAAGATTTTTCTCACAGTGATATAAGTGCATGAAAACAAGTAATGCTCGAAAATGTACAAAGCCATTAGCACAAAGGTACAAGACAAAACAAGTTTTGAGACAAAACTCAATAAAGTCAATCAAGCTTTTTGATTTTCTAATTTTTATGTGATTTTTGGATTTTTGACACAAGAAACAAAAAGATTGATAAAACAAAATTTAAAAATATTCACAAGAGGACAAGCAAACAACCAACAACAAAAACAAACAGCAAGCAAAACAAACAAACATTGTCACAAAGCATAGGAAGTATTAATGCATGGACATGTTGTAATGCTTATGCATGAGTACCCTTTTTCACCCACACGTCACTTGCGTTTGAGGTGATTTCCTTATAGGATTGGGTACGAGAGTTAGGGCTTTCAAACCTTCATGAGAAGCTTTCCAAGCAGTTGGTGAATGCACCAATCATCTTCATCACGTTCATCATTCCGGGATCTCCATTTTGATCTCTAGATTGATCACCTGCCCAAATTCTCCTGTCATTTCTGGGTCCTCCTGACCTTTGAGGAGTTGCACTGTTCTTTGCTCTCAGCTTTTGGCAATTTGGTCGAGTATGCCCTTGAAGTCCGCAATAATGGCACACATAAGTTCCTCTAGGACCTCTTTGTGGTCGTGGACGTGACTTGGCACGAGATTCAGACCTGCTCACAGATTGATTACGGGGATTCAGCATCCGTTGATTCACCACATTCTTCTTCTCCTCCACCTCGAGCTTCTCATCAGTAAGGTCAGCTACAACTGGATCTTTGGCCTTTACAAACTTCACTTCTTTAGTGATATTTCCAGATGAACTAATTTCTCCGGTATATCCCAATCCGGATTTGTCTGAAAAGCTCTTTTGGGATGAGATAACATCATCTAGCTTCTTGGTGGTGACCCTCTCTATTTTAGCATTTGCTTGCACAACCTCATTCTCAAGAAATCTCACTTTTGTGTAAGATTCGGACAACTCACCATTCAGTGTTTCTATCTCACATTTGGCCTCCCTATATCGGATTAGGAGACTTTTGTAGTCCTCCTCAGCCTTCTTCATTTTTCTCACAGCAGCCTTGGCCACCCTTGTATACTCACCCGACTTCTCTAAGAGTAAGTTATAATTCTCTTGAAGATTTGCTTTGCTTTCATCTTCTTCAGCATCCGATTCTTCAACAATTCCTAGTGATTCATCATCACTATGTTCTCCAAGGTCTCGTACAAGCAGATTCAACTCATCCGAAGACTTAACATGAGCAATAGTCATAAAAGCTGAATAGTTCCCCTCTCCATCACAGCTCTCTTCAGATTCTGAGTCAGACGAATCCGAGTCACTCAAGGTCGTGGCATACACTTTACCTTTCGATTTCAAATAATTCGGACATTCCTTCTTAAAGTGTCCATGCCCGTTGCATTCGAAACAAGTGACACCTTGTGTGGGTTGGGATTCTTTTCCATCTTTCTTTTTGAAATCCCTCTTCTCCCTTCCAGAACTTTGAAATTTTCTTTTATCATCAAATTTGCCATTATTTTTGAATTTCAAGAACTTTCTGAAATTTTTGACAAGGTAGGCTACATCTTTGTCAATCACATCTTCTCCCGATGAGTCTTGATCTTCCACCTTCTCATTAATGGTCTTTAGAGCAAGGGATTTACTCTTCCGTTGATTGGGCAGCGACATCTCATAAGTCTGCAGAGAACCAACCAGCTCCTGTACTTTGATGTCATCAAGATCCTTGCTCTCTTCAATTGCTGTCACTTTAGCACGAAAACTTTCCGGCAATGATCGAAGGATCTTCCTTACAATCTTTGAGTCCTCCGTTTTCTCCCCCAAGTTGAACTTACTGACAACCACCTCATTTAGCTTTCCATAGAAAGAGTCAAAAGACTCATCCTCACTCATTTTGAGCTCCTCAAACCGAGTGGTCAGCATTTGTAACTTGGTGTCTTTCACTTTCTTCGTGCCTTCATAGGTGGTTTCCAAAATCTCCCATGCTTCTTTGGCAATGGTAATGTGAGAAATCCTATGAAATTCATCTGGAGACACACCACAGAAAATAGCATTGAGTGCTTTACTGTTAGCATTAGATGCAGCAAGTGCTGCCTTATCCCATGTGGATTTGGCTGCCTCAGGTTTGGTCCAACCAATCTCAACAGCATCCCAAACGGATTCATCAATAGAACACAGAAAAGCTCTCATGCGAACCTTTTTTAAAAGCATAATTACTACCATCAAAATATGGAGGTGCATTTAGGGATTGAGACCTATCCATCTCAAAAGGGAGTCAAGGATCACACAATGGTAATGAAACCAATAGCAGTGTACCCGCTCTGATACCAATTGAAAGTTCAAAAACGTGTACAAAACACCTTTGAACGTTTAGACCCCCAAAAATACAACTTAACCAATACAAGCAATATGTCAAACAACTAGTGTGCGGAAACTTAACATATGCTATAATACGAAATTGGTTAAATACTATCTAAGCCATAACAAAATAAAACCACAGCAGATAATAAAAAGGCAAAGATAGAGAGGAAGGAAGATGCAAACACAAAGACAACACGCGATGTGTTATCGAAGAGGAAACCGAAGTCCTCGACGAAAAACCTCTCCGCCGCCCTCCAAGCGGTAATCAATCCACTAGAAAATACAGTTGGGATACAAGGACAGCAATAGACCCTCCAAGCCTAATCTACCCAGTGCACCTAAGCCCTCCAAGCTTCTTGCTCCAACGAGGTTGCGCCGAACCTTTTTCTTTTCTAGCTTCCCGGATTCCGCTACTAGACCGTAGCATCAACCAATGAAGATTGGTTCCTTCCTAACTGCTTTCCAGAACTCCAAACAACTGTCTCACAGTGATGATGATGGTGAGAACCAGGTTTGGTATAATGCCTCTCAAGGATTTAACAATGGAGAGGAAGAGAGTTGAGGAATTTGAAGAGACTCTAAGGTAGGGATTGTGTGTGAAACAATCTTGTTTTTCTTTAGGGTTTCTCTCTCAAAATTCTCTCTGGAAGCTCTCTTTCAATCGTGGGTAAAAGGGGTATTTATACTGGAGTGGGAGAGGAATGCGAAACGTCAGGTTTTACAAAACAGGGGTGGCTCGTGGCTTGACCTCGCGGCTTGACTAAGTCGCGAGATCCAGTCGCGAGTTAACCGTATGGCCAGTTGTCCTGTTTTGTCCTGTAGTGCTCCAGCTAGCATGACTGTTCATCTTCCAGCATGCTTGGCACATGTGCAGCTTCTGGCGGCTTGCAGCCGCGAGTCCACCCGCGAGTCCCACCCGCGAGTCTCTGTTTTCTTGCACACTCTTGAGCAAACTTCACTCTATCTCACTCACTACCCTTACATCAAACCCACCTAAATACAGGGTTACTAAATGCTGAATTACAAGCAAATTTGGCACGGAATAAAGCCAATTAGATGGTTGAATAAATTCAACCTTACAATGTATTAATAATGTGATTAGTGAACTTCAATAGCATAATTAATGAATGTTCAAATTACTATTTTGTGATTATTGACAAATCAATTTGTAAACCTATGTTGTCTAAAAAAAAATTGTAAACCTATGGTAAAATTTATAATCTCCTTAGCATTACACAATCATTTAAAAATTTACTATAATTATAATAAAATTTTGAGCATTTTTATAAGAGTCATATTAATAGGTGTCTTTAAGGTAATTGTTAATAAACTAAATTAGAAAAGTTTCAATACCACTTTTATGGAAAATGTAAAAAACTATCAAAAAATTAATTGTTTTTTCATTTTCTTATAAATTGCTTTTAAATTAATGTCATTAGAGTATCTATTAACATTTCCCTTTTTATAATTAGGAGTTGGACCTTTTTTATGAAGGGATAGAGAGCATAGTGTTCTTGTAGTTGAGGCCTTGGTCTGGCTTGCAAATTTTACAATTAGTTAACTTGTGTAATTGTGAGTGGTTAATGAAAAGTGGTGGATTTATAGGGATAAAAAGTGTTTATCACTCGTAATCATACTAAATAAATAGTGAAATTGAGCTTATGATAAGAAATGTCTATGGAATTACTCCCTCTCAAACAATTATGAGTCTCTAAAATCTATTTGCTTTTCTCAAAAAATAATTCGCTTTAAATGTTTAGATGAGAAATTATACTGTCGTTGTGGTGAACTACGTCATTTGTTCACTATTCTACTAAAAAACTTCCACTTGCTTAAAATTGCTAAGTCAGCAATCAATTTCTGACTCAAACAATTATGAGTCTCTAAAATCTATTCGCTTTTTTCTTCTCAAAAAATAATTCGCTTTAAATGTTTCGATAAGAAATTATACGGTCTTTATGGTGGATTACGTCATTTGTCTATCATTTTACTAAAAAATTTTCATTTGTTTAAAATTACTAAATCAATAATCAATTTCTATTTAAAAATTTTTTCTGATTCAACAATTTTAAATATGTATGAATCTTTTAAAAATTTTAAATATGTATAAATCTTTTAATGAAACGGTGGAGAAGTGACATTGTTCACCTTTCACAGTTTCGAGAGTTACTAAGAGCAACCCAACGCATCTCCGACTCCAACATTAATTGCCAAAGTAATAAAGATACCATCAAAAGCCAAATATTTACTCTTTTCTGTCATTCTACTCAACCCTCCAAAGGGGAAAAAAAATGCAATCCTTGTTAAACCTCCATTGCTCCTATGGCCTTCCTCTCTGTGTTTCAGGGATTGCCCATCACCTCACTCTCTCTAAAGAGTATACTCTTTTTTTTTTTCTCTACAGCTCTCTCTCTCTCTCTTAGTATACTATGATTTACATCTTTCTTTTTCTTTGGTGGTGCAGGATGGCAGATCATGATCGCAGAAGGGAGGCCATAAAAAGGCAGAGATCACAAGCCAGAAAAGAACTGCATGCAAATCAAGATTTGGGTACTCGGGGAAACCATGAGAGAGTGTTATTTGGAGAGATCAATGAAGGTGAGGTTGGTGGAGATCTTGCTTGTGTTTTTAATGATCTGTCCCACACTAACTCGCCTTGTACAGCAAAAGCTGCTTAACTTTACTGAAACTACTTCCTTTTTTTTCTTCTTGCCATTAGAATTGTAATTTGCAGCCATGTTTGGACTTTGGACATGCTGTCTGCTTTATTTGCTTGTTTATATTTCTCTGTTATTTTTTCCTTTTTTTCCTTGGTGGGCTTAATTTGTTTGTTAGTTATGTTTGATTTGGTCTCTCTCTCTCTCTCTGCCACTTCTCCTTATTAGTTTTCTGTGATCGATCTTGCTTTGATCTGCTCTTTCTTTGTTATTTATCTTTTGGATTAATTCTCTGTTCATGCACCATAATAACAGTTTAGACAGAGAGACCTTAGAAGTAAAATTGAAATTCTGATTTGAGGTTCATTCCATTTTTGTATTACAAAAATTTGATCTTGAACCTCTGGAATCATTGTGAAAAGAACTAAAATAAATATCCCATCAAAAAAAAAAAAAAGAACTAAATTAAATACTGTTATTGGAATTGTCAGGCTATTACAGAATGAATTATGATCTAAATTTAGCAGTAGTCATAAAATATGAAATCTGTGTATCCATATATTTTCATGATTACGTTTCCCACGCTTGTGTCAGACTTACCCCTTTTTAATGGTCGTTTTGTGATATAAGGTACTACTATATCGAGGATTTAAAAAAAAAAAACGTTTTTGTGTGTTTAAAATTTTTAGGCTCCCTTCTTATCAAAACAAAAAAAAAAACAAAAAAAAAAAAAAGGTTCCCTGAGATTCAGTAAAAATTGGTTAATTATAGACCAAATTTACCTGATCAATTAGAACAAAACAAGGGGGAAAGTAAACAAAGATAAAATTTGGAATTGTAAATGATAAAAAGTTCGGTTAATGTATGCTTAGGCACATATTAACCATTTATTTTTATAAAAAAATTGTCAAAAAAAATTAATAATCAATAAAATTGATCACATTAATAATTTAAAGAAATAATTTATAAATGGATTGGTTAATGTATGTGCTTAAACTATCCATTTTTTAAAATATTTTTTTAAGAATTAAAAAAATTGTCAATATTTTTTTAATTTTCAAAAAAGAAATTTCAAAAATAAAAATTATTATGTGCGGGATAAATGTTAGCAAAATCCTTTATAAATAAAGTCGCGTAGTCATAAAAAATACCTGTTATTGTTGTCGTCCTCATAAAAATAATAATAATAATACCCTGTTGTCCTTGATGTGACTTGTGAAATTGATTGATCAATCAGCATATCAACTAGTGTTTGATAGGAGTAAAGTAAGGATGTCCAGTAGCATTGAAGGCTGGTAGAAAAATACTGTAGAAGGCCACTAAAGCTCTGGCATCCGGGTGATGCATATGGTTTCTATTTTCCAAAGTTATTCTATCCATCTCATTAATTTATTTTATTATACACTTTTACGATGTTTACTTTTTTATCATATTAATTTATTTTATAATACACTCTGCTTCCTAGTTTTTATTTTTTAACCATTTCATTTTAATTTTTTTCTATTCTTTATTCCTATTTTTTTCTTTCTTTCTCATTCTTTCGGTATCATTCTTCTACAAGAACCACCACAAATTTACCGAACCACCAAAAAAAAAAAAAAAACCCAACAACCACACCATCCCACTACCAGCAACAACAACAAAAACCCAACAACTCCACCCACCACTACTGCACTACACACACTTGACATCACCACCACCACCACCAACAACCCACAAATCCACCATCAACACCACCAGTAAACCCACCACCAAAAAAAAAAAAAAAAAGCAACCGACAATCCCTACCATCGACAGCAAAACCCAGACCCACAGCAAGCAAAACCTAGAAACGATCCAGCCAAACTCCAGCCACCACCGAACCACCCGTCCACCTCAGAAACACCAACCCACAACCTGACCAATCCACCGCCGAGCCCACGCCTCCACCACTACAATACCCATAACTCACCAGTAAACCACAACCCACAAACCGGAAACCGAAACCCACTGGTCAAACCACCATTGCACCACCTGAGAGAGAGAAGTGAGAACGAAGACAGAAAGAAGCACGGAACAGATAGAGAGAGATGGATGAAAAGAGGGAGAGGGTGATGAGAGAGAAAATGAGTAATGAGAGAGAGAATATATATTAAACAAAGGGAAAAACAAGTTTGTATTACTGTAGCAGGTTGCAAAAAAAAGTTTAGGTCCTTATACCCGGCTGAAGCTTCTTTTTTGGGGTTTGGTAGGTAAAACCGTAAAATAGCAACTTGGGGGGTTTCCACCCCCCAATGCTAGTGCTTAACAAAAATTCTTATTCTCAGTTGGGCACGGTTTAAGCGAAATCTTTCTTGGTTGAGATTTATGTATGTGTCTTCCTTCCATGACAAAGTTGATACGAGAAAGGGGAGTTTATTAAAAAGAAAGCCAATAAATTAGCGGAGAGAGAGAGCGAGTGCCAAGGTTCATCTTGGAATGCACATGAGAGTGCTCAATCATAAGTGCTTGCGGTTGAGCATCTTCAAATGCATATAGGACAGGGGTCAAGGTTCTTGCTTTTTAGAGAGAGAGACTCAAACACATACATTTAGATAAATAAATAAAAAATTGAAGACAAGTTGACATATAGTGGCCAAAGCACATGTGGAGATGTCTAATGATTTCATGACAAAACACACGTTGTAACATATCCATTCATAGGGCAGCACGGTCGCCCATATGTCCAATCTGGTTTGATGAACCACGAAAAAGGACCCATCTGAGCTGGAAAAAGATGTGCAAGTCCAAACTCTTTGGAGGCATGGGATTTCGGAATCTCCATGCCTTCAACTTAGCCCTATTAGCCAAGCAAGGGTGACAGATCCTCTCAAATCCCAACTCCTTAGTGGCACGGGTTTATAAAGTAAGGTACTTTCCCCATGATGATGTCTTAAATTCTAAAAAAGGCAACAGCCCAAGTTATGCGTGGAGAAGCATTCATAATAGCTTGGATTTATAAGGAAGGGCATTCGATGGAGGGTGGGAAATGGCAAAAGGATCCACATTTGGGAGGATAGGTGGCTGCCAACACTGTCCACCCACAAGGTAATCTCCTCCCCCCCCCCCCCCCCCCCAACAAAAAAAAAAACCTTTTGACAACTTCCCAATGGTTTCCTCTCTCATTGATGATGACACTAAATGGTGGAAACCAGACCTAGTGAAGTCCTTGTTCCTCCCATTTGAAGCCGCCACCATTCTTAGAATTCCTATCAACTTTAGCCTTCTGGAGGATAGCCTAATCTAGTTGGGGAACAAAAATGGTTCGTTTATTGTAAAGAGTGCTGATTATATTGCTGCCAAGTTGGTTGAACAAGGTGAACTTGAGGAAGGCACTTCTAACAGCTCGGCCTTGCCACTTTGGAGGAAAATATGGCAACTCAAGGTCCCTCCTAAGGTGAAGATTTTTGCCTAGCGTGCCTGCATGAATGGTCTTTCTACTTTGTATAACCTCCGCTGCAGAGGCTTGAACTCAGCTGGCTTTTGTTCTTTGTGCGATAAGTGCATGGAAACCATTACTCATGCTCTTATACACTGTGCGCATGCTAAGGACACTTGGGCTTTGTGGTTGGATTGCCCTACAGACTTAGCTGCTGCAGAATTGGATATTTTAGACATTACGGGTCAGATTTTTGAGAAAGGAACCTCCAGGGACCTAGACACCTTCTTCATGATTGCTTGGTCCATTTGGGGTAATAGGAACCAAGCTATTCACAATGATGTAGGTATCACTTCGATGCAAGTGTGGGATTATGCTAGAAGAGCTTTACTTGACTTCAATAATGCCTTTTCTCAGTCCACCTTAACCCCCCCTACCCCCCATCACAAGTGGACAGCCCCTCCCTCAAGCTTCTTTAAGATTAATGTGGATGGCGCTACCTTGGCAAATGGAGGGAACTCTTGTATTGGTGTTACCATCAGAGACAGCACAGGTACCCCAATTGAAGCTCTGAGCAAACCCCTCTCATCGGATTTCTCTACCGAGGTGACTGAAGCCTATGTCCTCCTCCAAGGTGTCCTCTTCGCATCAGAAATGCAGGTATCATGCGTCATTTTTGAGTCAAATGCCATATCAGTAATCCAAGCCCTTTCCTCGGACTGCTCAAGTAGCGAGTTCGGTCATATCATTCATGACATCAAGTCTTCTTTGAATTCCTTCTCCTGCTATTCATTCAAGCACTTGAAAAGGATTGGCAATAGAGCAGCACATGGCCAAGGAAGCAAAGCTCTCGGGGCTAACTCAGATTTGGAAGGGTGTCACCCCCCCTCCCATCCAGCAGATTATTAGAGAGGATATGTTGTAAGCTTATCTGAATGTATTTTCTTGTTTCCCTTGCTCTGTTGTACCTCGTTTTCTAGTTGGAATGTTATTCTTCCAAGTTTCTCATCAAAAAAAAAAAAAAAAAAAAAAAGGACCCCATCCCTGCATCTGATTATTATAACGGGCCATTATTGAGGTAGATTACAAATTCTTCCATCGCCGTCTTCACTAGTTAGTCTAGTTCACTGTGATGACTGCCCCATTCTGACCACATTTTGATAACACCATAGTCATCACTCGCTACAGCACCATATAGAACAAGCCCATCCTGAGCTTTAATGCTACAAACCCTCCTCTAAAAGTCCTATAAAGAGTGAGAAATTTGGGTGCAACTTTGACAAAACAAGTCCACATTAGCAACCCGTTTTCAATTTCATCCTTGTTTGAGTTTTTCTTTAATGCAAGTTTGTTTTCCGCCCCCAAAAAAAAAATTCCATATTAGCCCACTCCTGCTCGGCTCCCATACCGCAGGTATTGTTTTCTCCTAAGCTGAGTGGCAAACTTCACATATTCTATTTGAGATCACTTTTCATTTTAACAAATTAATCTTTTGTTGGTAGGATAGGTTTACACTAAAGATTCCTAATCTCAAATCATATGAACTCTTACTAATGCCCAAAATGCACAAATCCGAAGTATCAAATATATACCCAAAAGGGTTTGCATCATCGCGTAGGCATAGGTGCATCTGAAGCTCAGCCAGATTTTTGTTGGATGGTTTCTGTTTTAGTTGTTGGCTTATATGTTCTTTTGTTCAGGAGTTTGTGGGGTCAAGGGTTGTGGTTTGTGTTTGTTTTCAGCTTGTAGTGGCTGGTCTGTAACTATTTCGTTTGTAGTGTTTGGTCTGTAAACTCTGTTTTCTGTTTATCTAATAAAGCCTTTCTTATGCAAAAAAAAAAAAATATATATATATATATATATATATATATATATATATATATATATATATACCCAAAAGGGTTCTTCAAAAGAATATATCCAAGCTAATTACAAATTCATTCAATATAAGAAATTTTAAAGTAGGAAAGCATCTTATGGCCAACTTACTCTCTGTCGGGGACGCATTTGCGACAAGGGCAAAAAATGCAAAATTATCTCAAATCTCCCCTTGGGTTCCTCTAGAAATGTTTATTTGTGGAGAATCAAGCCCGAAATTCCAAATGTGTAATGAACAAAAGACTAATAATACTTTAACAAGAGAAAAATCAAAATGCCATAATTGAAATACAAGAAAATGCAAAAAAAGTACACATGCCCAAAATTTCGACCCACAGTCAGCAAGAAGAGGAAATTAAAAGAGGTTGTGAGGAAGAGAAGGAAGGTTCTCCTGTACCTATATTTCCACCCCTTGTTTTTAGAATTGTGAAAATGTTAGCTAGCTAGATGGATTTTTGCTCTAAAGTTTCAGCTATATGGGTAAAGCGTGGTTCATTGGGTTTTTAGCTAAAGAGAGACTCTTGTATTGAGCTTGGGGTGTTGCTCTCAGAGTAAAATGTCTTCCTCTTGTTTTAAGCTAAAGGGATAGTTTTATAGCAGCCTTTAAGCGTCCTTAAGAACTAGTTTTTAGGCTAAAATATGAGGCTATAGACCTCCAAGGTGCTAAATTGATGTTTGGTTCAGATTTGCTTTAGTTTGGTAAAAGAGTTAGCTTGCTTTATGCATAATTTGAGGAAAAAATTGACTAAACCCTCATTGGCTCCCCCTTTTCAGTTGTTTCATACCATTGAGAGGCTTACCTAAGTGAGAGCTAGCAGCTGGAGTTAGCCAATGAGAGCCAACTATTTTAAAGGGAAAAATGGGTTCGATTAGAAACTTTGGACCACAGTCAGCTAGAGCATAAAAGCTCTTTTGGGGTGGAAATTTTAGGTATAAGACCTCTTCCATAAGACTGAGGTGCTACTAGTGTCACTTGCTCACTTAGTAACACGCATAGGCTGGGTTCATACAAAAAGTTTGAAAGAAACCGACCCATATTCTACAAATCACACTTCCTCAATTTCCCTAATATGTCGCATGGGCTTGGGTCATGCTTAAAAGAATAAAATATAATATAATATAATATAGTACATGAATTGAGCCCATAATGAAGTTGAGCTCGATTGAGTCAGGCTTGTAAAAAATGTGTTGTAAAAATGGGTATCAACATTAGCCCCCGAGCACGCATGGCGCTTGCGGCATGCGTGTAAGTAGTTGATGCTTCCCGTTGCATGTAGATTTTGCGGGATTGGGAATTATCATACCCAAACGCTCCATTTTTTGTTGAGAAAATATGGGTTGAAGAAGCCCATTTGTAGAAATGTCGTGGATCATGAAGCCCACTTGTGGAAGCACTGCGGTCATGAAGCTCAAGAAATTTGAGTTGTAACCAAATGATAGGTTCAATCTGGAATGCTCCTTTTCTTCCATGCCCATACGTAGCTTCAATTTCTTTGTAGGATGGTTTAAGCGCCTTTAATTTCATGACGCTTTCTCACTTCTTTTTTGGCTTTCTATGATTGTATTTTAGGAATAACATTCCCAATATAAATCTTAGATGAGTGGACCTAGGCCGTGTGTCTTGAAGTTTTACTCCCTTAATGCGTGAAGAAGTGTACCTTTGAAATATTTCAAAGCTTGAATGTGGCATGGACCAAAATGATTGTCGATTGTTAATCTTTGCATAACTTGGATGCCAAAGGAGATTATGCGAGATTATGCTGGCAATGTTTGTGTATAGGCGGGTGGGTTGATTTAGACCAAAGCCCATAAGAAATACTTAAGGCCTTTAGAGTCTTGGCCCATGTGTTTGATGCCAATATAAGGCGGGTCCCCTAACTAGGCCTTACTTTAGTTTTCCTTTTCAACTTGCTTCTTTTCTTTTACCATTTGCATTAGGTTGTCCTTATTTCACTTAAGCTTTAGCCAATACACCATATCACGCCACTTTGCTTTAGACCCATTTCATCACTTTGCTTTACATTTCTCTTTTTTTTTCTGTTTATTGATATCACTCTTTCAAATGTTAGCTTTATTTTGCCTCTTGCCCATTTCTTTCATTAGATTGCTTTAGTTGCTTTTCTCTTCTATTTCTCAAGAGAGTCAGGACCACTTTACATTTTGCTTCTTTCAAGACGCCACCTTCAAAATAATATGTCAAAGACCCATAAGAGCAACGTGGGGATCTTTGCTGGTGACGAGAAATCAGAAATAATCTAAAAATCATCTTGGTACCATCCATTGTTCTAATAGTTGGGATTTAGGTGAGCCAAAGTGCCTCTGCTGTAGAAGAGAGAAACCCGATGGTAAAAAGCAAGGAGCTTTGCCAGAGACGACTAAAGGAGGTTCACGGCAGCCCACTGTCCATGTCTGTAGGTTTGTTGGTACCAATGATGGGGAAATGGTGTAGACAGTAAAAAGGGAAGAACCTTTATTGCTAAGGAGCATTTTTTTTTTTTTTTTTTTTTGGTAAGAGAATGATGCCGAATGCGGTGACTAGGTGTTAAATCTGTTCTTTATGTAGGTTTGATAAAGTTGGGTGCGACACCCACCTCGGTGAGCTAATTTTGTTTCTGCTAATCTTTTGCATATACTTGGTGACATGTTGAATAAATTGTGTCGTTAATTGTATAGGATGGATATTCTTTGGGAAAAATCACAAACTAACCGTGAGGAACCAACTTATGTGGTTGAGCCATTGCTCTCATCGAAGCTGAAGCTCATGTCGGAGTCGATTCTCATTGATTCTGATTGTCGCAAAGCATGGAAATCAGTTTGTAGTGTGACTATACTTGACTTTGAGTTGGCCATTGTGTTGGAAGTAAATTGTCTCCGTTGTTTGTGGAAATTTGAATGAGCAAATTGGGTCCATATAAAGAGATGATGATGAATGAGACATTGGTGATGCTTCAATTTTTTAGTTGCTTTATTGTTGGCCAATTTGGTGAGATTGTGTTTGCCAAGATTAGTTCCAATGAAGTCATAGCCATGAGTGATACTATTGGCCACCTTGGGATAGCTATGTGAGATGGAATTGAGCGAAGATATCACTAGGTGATGTAATATAGGGGTGTGACATAGCTGTTGTAAGTGCTGGCAGTCGCCAGTATTGTGTTCTTGTGGCAAATGCAAATAAAAATGCATAGCCAAAAATTGTTGTTGCTTCATGTTTGTTGTAATGACGAGGAAAGCGTTGGCGAAGCCAAAATTGATAATTCCATAGAGTGTCTACTCTTTGATCATAGTGCTGCCCATCTATAATAGCCCTCACATTTTGGGCCTTCCTAGGGCAAAAGAGACCATGATGGCATGAGATGACGCCTTGTAAAATAATCATTCTGTACACTAAAAGTGATGAATGGCATAACTTGTAAGCAAGTGGGAGGTTCTTCTTTGCTGCGTGGTTATAAAATATGTTGTTCAATGAAACATCGTTGTGCCAAGATGCTTTCGGTTGTGGTGATGTCGTAGCCACTATTCCTTCTATATAATTGTCAACAGACTGAAGATAGCGCATAGACAGTAGCTCTGTTTGTCTGAGGATGAAGCCACAATTTCTTTGGCAACATAAAATCTATTGTGGGAAGTCAACACTTGCTGCCACCCCTTCTTGTCATGCTAATAGGAGTTGCTGAGTGGGTGTGATACTTTTTCGTTTTACATAGAATAAATATACTTTGGGAGACTACACCATTTTTGAGCAGGAACTTGTAACTCACTTGATAATTCACATATCTTCTTCGTTTTCTTGATTGAATATAATAGTGTATTAAGCGCATTGTACTATGGTATCTTGTAGGATGACTTTGGCTTAGGCAATTGTGGTGCCGTCATTGAGACTTTCATTCACGAGGTCAATCTCATTGCCAATGTATCATTTTCTAAGGTTGAAGTTGCCGCAGATAGCAATATAGAGCTGCAATAGATGTACTATGGTTGTTGTTGGTAACTTTGAACCATTTTTGGTCCATCTCTTGCTTGCGGCTTTGAAGTAAAGAAGAGAGTGATTGCAAGCTAATGTCTTGAAGATGGTGATGTTAGATAAGGACTATGACAGCTTTGACTTTTTCCTTCCCCTTCTTTCTTTTTTCTTTTTTTCTTTTTTTTTTTATTATTATTATTTTTTTTTATTTGACTGTTTCGTATTGAGCTTCAAGCTTTGGATGTTTGAACTGGTTGTAATGTGTAATAGGGGCTGCCACCTTGGACAACAACAGGGGCTGCCACGAAGGAGGTGGTGAAAACTACCACAAAGGACCACAAAATGACCACCAAAGGGCAAAAAGGCCCACAAAAAGGTAGAGAGAAGCTCACACTTGTGCAAAGCTCACAACGAAACCCAGAAGAGTTCCAATTCACTATATGTATCTTTATATCAATTCTCATTTTGATGATTCAATCCTTTGAGGAAGTACTGAAAGGTTTTTTTTGGTAAATAGGTATCGAAAGGTTAGTTGTTTACCATGTATGCGAATGTGCTTATTGTTCTTGCATTACTGCAGCCATGACAATGTAGAGAATTTGGAGTGTAAATCTGGCCCGCGACAGCATTGTTAATGCTCTAGTCCATTTATTTGAATAGAAAATTTTATATAAAAATAGTTTTTTGTGATTTGTTATGTCTAATAGTATTTTTTTTTAAGTTTAAAAAAAAAATTATTTTTTAACTTTTTTTTTATTTAATTAAGCTTTGGTGTGAAACAGAGTTGTTTTTTATAAAAATATAGTGAAAAACAATTTTATCTCATTCCAAATTAAAAAAAAAAAAAACAAATGGATAGTTTTTTAACTCATTTTAAAGATATTATTTTTTTTAAAAGAATTTTAAGATTGTTATTGAATATAATAAAATGAAGTAGTTTTCTCAAAAATGTAAACTCATTTTTCAGGTTCATAAAAAAATAAAGTCAACTCATTTTTCAGAAAAACATTATCAGATAGACCCATCAAGAAAATTATCAAATAGGCCTCCATTTCAAAATAATTAACGGCATAACACCAGTCACGTGACTACACGAGCACACTCTAGCACCACCGCCGCCAAAACACCAGTCACTGCACCCCCTTCCAAACCATCTCAACGAGCTGAGCAAACCACCACCTCCCTTCTCTCTCTCCGTTTAGGTTTCGGCTCAAATTTTACAGTTCCAGTTCTCATTTGTCCTTACATTCCAAGTAACGCTGCCGCCGCCATTGATTAGGTATTTTATTTCTTCAATTCGCAGTTGCTTCCTTTCTCAGATCATCTCTGTAATATGGATTTTCGAACTGTATTAAATTGAAAATTTGTGCAATAACTCATGTACTATTTCCAGTTTTTGATAGTATGTGTTCTACACGTAGAAATTGCTTGAAATTTATTTTCTCAACCAGAAATTCGACCAATCCGATAAGCCCCACAAACCCATTTCCCCATTTTTTTGCAAACTCAAGAAGCTTCTCTAAGTATGCAATTCCCATTAGTCTCATCACTTTGAAGCATATGTGCTTTTTGAATCATACCCAAGTTAGCCCATGTCCCCAACTACCTTCAAAGCAAATTCTGTGCCTTTCATTGTATTCTTTATACTCTACTAAAGCCCCGTCGAGATCTTTTCGAAGGAGAGAGAGTAAGAGGTCAAAATTGAATTCAAAACCCACACTTGATGAAGCCCAATTTCAACGTGCAGTGTCCCAACTTCCGCCGAGATTCACTGCCGAAGAGCTTTGCAATGTCATAACCTTTATAGAGGATCCTATAGTGTGTTTGGAGCTATTCAATTGGGCGTCGCAACAACATAGATTTAGACATGATGTTTGCACTTATCATGTTACAATAAAGAAGCTTGGTGCAGCAAGAATGTATGAAGAAATGGATGATGTTGTAAACCAAGTGCTTGCTGTTCAATGTGTTGGTTCAGAGGCTCTTTACAATACCATTATCTATTTTTTCACAGAGGCCCGGAGGCTGACTCGAGCTGTCAATATTTTTAATCACATGAAAAATAGCAGAAATTTGGATTGTAGGCCTTCAATTAGAACCTATAATCTTCTTTTCGCAGCGTTTTTGAGTCGAGGAAATAATTCTTATATAAACCACATGTATATGGAGACTATTAGGTGCTTGTTTAGACAGATGGTCAATGATGGGATTCAACCTGATATTTTTACTTTGAACTCTATGATAAAGGGCTATGTACTTTCTCTTCATGTTAATGATGCTCTAAGGGTATTTCATCAGATGGATGTGGTGTATAAGTGTTTGCCCAACTCGTTTTCGTATGATTATTTGATCCATGGGTTGTGTGCACAAGGCCGAACAAACAATGCCAAGCAGTTGTGTGATGAGATGAAGCAAAAAGGCTTTATTCCTAGTAATAAATCTTACAACTCGCTTGTGAATGCATTGGCTCTAGGTGGAGAGGTTGACGAGGCAGTGAGGTACCTGTGGGAGATGATTGAAAAGCGGAGGTCAGCTGATTTTATTACTTGCAGGACTGTCTTGGATGAGATCTGCAGACAAGGAAAGGTTGGAGAGGCCATGAGGTTGTTGAAGGAGCTTCAAGAAAAAGACATTGTGGATGGGTATACTTACAGGAAGCTTCTATATGTGCTTGAAGATGACTTTGGAAATTCAACTGATAAAAATCAGTTTGGGTACTGAGTATTGGAGATATTTCATCATTATATAAGGTTTATCTTACTTCTTTGAATCAAGAGTTGGCTCTCTGTAATTGCTTTGAGATTATCTTTGAACAAGTCTGCTAGTATTAGATGCGCAGTGTAAGAGGTTGTGTGTGGCTAAGCTGCTGGTGCAGAACTTTGTTAAATCCTCCCTCTTGCATAAATGCAAATGGAAAATTGGGAACTAAAAGCCAAAAGCACAATCTTCAGTTTATTTATTTAAGGTTAGCTAATTTGTTTTCAACTCCAGTATCTTCAGTGTAAATTTATACTGTCTATTAACTATTATTGTCATTTGTCAAAGTATCTTCTTCTTCTTCTTCTTTTTTAAATAAGTGACTGTCTCAAAGTTTCTTGTTTAAATTACAAAATTTTCATGGCTGTAGTTGAGTCAACTCAAGCATATGATTCAAATGTTATGGATGTTGAAGAAAATTTCTTTCAATAATGGGAATGTCTTAGGCTACCCAACGTTATTTTGTGCCGGTACAATATGGCACATACTATATTTGTTTCATCACTATGTTCATTCAACTGATCATCCACCTTGACTACTTGAATCAAGATCTAAAAGTGTGATTGTCAAAGTAGGGGAATTAAAAGAAAGCATTTTTTAAAAAATAAAAAATTTATGAATAAGACTATTTTTTTTTTTTGTCATACAAGTTATGGATCTTGTATCCTGATTCATTGAAGCCAAATATCGTCTTACAGCACATAAAATTTTTAGTTTATGTCTAAAAGTTGATATACAGCCACACCTGCAAGTCTCGCGAGGTTACTTTAGCTCATAATTTCAGCCATGTTAGCTTTTGCACTTACGGCTTTTGGAGTAATTTGGGTGATAGCAAGCAAGGTGATTGATTTGTTGACTATCTAGACTGGGTTGGGGTGTTTGGGCACCACAACAATAGGGTTGTGTGGTAAGCTACTATACAATGCATTATGTGGAGTCGTGGACCATATGGAGAGAGAGAAATTGCCAAACTCTTCAGAATGAGGAACGAACAATCAAGATATTAAGAATGGTGTTTTGAGTTCTTTGTTTAAATATCTTACTTTGATTGGGAGGGGGTGCCATGTAGTTCCATTGCTGATCTAATAAGTGTCTGTTTGTAATTCTTTAAGGGTGCTAGCGTTTGACCTATCCTTCCTTCTAATAAGTTATTCTCATACTTATATATATATATATATATATATATATATATATATATATATTTAAAAAAAAAAAAAAAAAAAACTTGGGAGACTTTTTTTGAATTCAAGATGAATGATAAATTTCAATCTATACCATATTTTGCAGTATATGCAGGTTTTATATTATGTACAAAAAGCTTGTGGCCATATGTTTTGAGTTTCCGAAGCTTTTTATTACCTATATCCATGTCAATGCTACTTGATGCATATGGTTCTTTACAAATAGGATCTACTCTATATGAACACATATTATAGCATTTTCTAGTTCTCATTAACTTGGGCATATATCATAACATCCTTAGTTCTGTTGGTTTTGATATTTGGTTAATAAAATAAGCATAGGTGCTTCCTATATGGCCATCCTTCAGAAGAGCTAATTATTTTTTCTTAAGGTTTTCCCTTTTCTTTCATCTGTTATTTTTAAATTGCTATTCATCAAGGAGGGATTCATTTTAACTGCTTCTTTCCTTTATAATTTTAGGAAGAGTCAGTCTCTTTGCCCTCTTTAGTTAAGTACATACTGGATTATGCCCTTTGTCAGGGCACCTACTCAATATCTTATAGAAATGAGTTTCCTGTTGATTTGTATATAAAAGATATTGCACTTGGTATTCATGCTGCATTTAGATCTCCTGCATGATTCATGGTACCCTTAACTCTCCCATCTTTCAGAAATTTCTACAGATTTGCTTCTTCTGCTCATTCTTGAATGCTAAGGAAGATGTAATCACCCTTGAAATGCTGTATAAGTTCTGCTTATGGTTAGAGAAACTACCACTAAAACATTGACAATCATGTTAGAACTTAAAAGTCAAGACAGATGGCTGGTGACATTTTACAGTCAAAAAACTATGTGCGCTATTCTGGTGATACCACCTGATTCATGCTTTGCGGAATTTAATCATATGGGCCTCTTTTCTTCTCTCTTAATTTGTTTCTTTGTTTGGTATATTATTTTTTCATATGAATTGACTCTTTTACCATGTGCATCTTTTTGTTACATTCTATTGCCCTTATTTCTATGCATCGTGTAGGGTGGGGTGGTCTGCATGGCTGGGTGACCACTGCAAGATACATTTATGCAGATTGATATGCATCCGGGATCATGGGGTCATATGTTAATGTTTTTTCACTTGTGGAACTCAGCAGCAAGCAGGGTGCTGATGGATGGCTGCCATGTCTATGGTCCTGTCCACACAATGGATACAACAGTCTACATAAAGAGTGAATGTCACTCACACAAATATTTTTGAGCATTGTGTGAGGCACAAACAATTTCACATCTTACTTTGGTGATAAGTTGTAATGGTGCAACATCATTTCGACAGGATTATTGACATCAGTTTTATTGGACACTGATCACAAAACGTCATGCTTTAAAAAAATTTACGAAACTTTTGTGTGTATTTAAGCGGTGAATATCTTGTTTATGGAGCAGCCATGCAGTGCGTCCATTAATGGCTGTCCTGCAAGTTGCCAGCTCTTAACTTTAGAAAGTGTTTTTCAAGGACGTGAATCTTTTTATTATTATTTTTATTTAAATCAGTAACATGCTGCCAAAGGTGACCATTTGATCCAAAAGTTTTCAACGATGTTAGGGATACAACTTTTTTCTATTTTTCACAAATTTCTAAGGGAATTAGTTGTGATTAGAGAAACATCTCTTTTATATGATCCCACCAGTGACATTGCTTTTCTGTTATATTATACATAACAAGCCATGTTAGCTAGTGAAAAGTTTTGTGTCCCTAGACTTATGAAAAGTTTTAGAGGGCCTAATGTATCACTTAAACAAGATGGATGATGATGATGATATGGTGTTTCTATTAGTGATTTGGCATGTATGCTTGTTTGAGGGTACATTTGGTTGAAGGGATGAAAAAATGAGGAAAAAACATACGGGAAGAATAGAAAATTTTGCATTTCACCTAAGCCTATACATAAATGAATTTGGCAGCCATAGAATAGAAATGGTAAAAAGATCAAGCTCCATTTAGAGGAAGAAATCATTGTTTATAATGAAAAAGTGAAAATGAATCTTCTATACCATATAATCAAAACTTATTATTTAAGTGAAATTCAAAATTTTATCAACATTTCTCATTTTTCAGTGCTTTGTTACTACCCAAAATAACCAAAAATGAATAATGAAAATGGACAAAGATTTCAAATTGAAAGGATTTCATAAGTTTGGTAAATTGATAAAACTATGAATTTGAGACCTAAAATGAAATAAGGAATAATCTCTCTCTCTCTCTCTCTCTCTCTACATAAATCAACATTAGTTTGGAAGGATGTTTGATTTCATAGTGGACGTGGTGCAATAAGTTTGGATTTCATGGTGGCTGGGTTATGATGGGTGATGGGTGTCAATGTTGTTGATGTCTACTTGCAACAAAGATGCTATTTGGGCTTGGTGCGGTAGTGTGTTAATTATGTGATTTAGGCTTGTGGTTTGTGGTGGTTTGTGTGAGTGACATGCTAGAAAATATTTGCCGAATAGGAAAATGGTGGAAGAGTTAATAGAGAAACAATGCTCTGCTAGTTTTGATATTAATGGTCCGTTTGAATTGAGGGAGAGGGAGGGGGAATACAGTAGAGTAGAGTAGATTTAACACAAAATTAGTTTATTTTTAGCCAACTCTACTTTATTCTCCTCCACTTTCCCTCCTTCCCCTCTTTATCCAAACATGCCATAATGTTTTCTAAAAAAATGAGTTATTTTCCAAAAACTATTTTATAGAAACCTATCTCACTTTTTTATGTTTAATAGCATTTTTTAGGAAATTATCTCATTTTCCTATATTTGGCAGCATCCTTAAGAATAAGATAGAGTTATTTTCAATAGTTTTTGTAAGAACACGATTTACAGCCTAAGCCCAAGATGTATGGGATCTTGGCCTAATGAACCCAGTGCAATAAATTTGTAGAGAGTGGATCGAAGAACTATGCCTTAATGAATTTGACAACGGCTAGTATGGATTTAAAAGATGATTAAGCGAGAACAAAGAAAATAAAATTGAACGAGTTCACTGTTCGAGGAGATATTTTGTCATACAAATCAATAACAATTGGATATAAGTATAATTTTGATTGCTACCATATTCTCTCTCCCTTTCTTCTGTCCCCTCTTATAGAGGGCCTCTTACATTATATAGCTCCCTTTGGATCATCTTGATCCTACACTTGTTGATCATTTAAGCTCTTATTTGAATGTCTGTCCCATCAAACACCCTTTTTGGCTTTTTGTGAGTTATGGTAGCCAAGGCAGGACTATTCAGGGGTCTTCTCCACATAAATGCAGCTAGAAAAGTAGCTGCAATGCATTTAATGCGATGGTAGCAGTTTTTCCTTAGATATTTTTGGGTTTCCTTCCTTCTCGTATGTTCATGAGGCACATCCTTATCACTGGAGCTTCTTGGAGGGTTACTCTAATTGCTGGAATACATACTTGAGCTGCATTCATCATATCCGAGGAGGAGTTCCTCCTCGGACCACCTTCCATTCATTCTTTACTCATGAGACTTTAAATTGGAACCCCTCATAACTACTTATCCTTCCTCGGACCATTCAACGTCCTTGGACAAAGCCCAAGACCCAATATATGATTTTGGGCCTTTAGCCCTACAATAACCCCTCAAAACTCCGGTTTTTCTCTCTCATCCGAGGAGAAAAAGTGGGGTTTTGAATTTTAAGAGACAAGATCATTTATTTCTCTGGTTCACATGTGAAATTACCGTTTTGCACATCCCATGATTGCTATTGACGCTTCGTAGCCCGCGAGACGTCATTAATTGCTCTAGGAGGCGTTATGTTCCCCAAATCCAATGGTGAGGCGCTAATCCAATGGCTGATATTTTTCCTTGGGTTTTGAGCGGGATAACTCCCATTCAATCTCACCCTCTATAGAAAGCATTGAGGGAAATCATTTTCTCTTTACTTTGCGAATTTTCAAGTCCTTCAGAGATTTCAAGCACTCCAACTCACTAAGCTTCGTACATCCCTAAGTTTCCCTAACTCTTTTCCTCAACAAATTTTCAAAAGATTTTTCTAAAGGGTTTAGGACTTGATACACTCGTTTGTTTCCGTAAGTATCTATTTCCTCAAACTTTCTTTTTCTCCTCGGCCAAACTCCTCGGCCTTCTTCCTTATTAGAAAACTTTCTCCTTGTCATCCACGTTTGCTTAGATAGGTAGATTTAAGCAATTAGTGGATTCTCCGGCCAGTATGAAGGGTTTTAGGGCCAAATACCATATCCCATAGGGAGTGGGCTTACAATATTGTCACCAATAGAGAGGAGGGTGAAGTTGTCATTCCAATGATTGTCTTTATAAAGGGAGGAATAACACTTCCCATGAGTAGGATAACCAGAGACTACCTGCTTAACCGCCGGTTGTACCCCCATTAGTGCGCCCCCAACATGTTTAGAGTCTTAAGGAGCGTAGATGCTCTGAACGACCAAATGAACTTAGGGCTCACGTGGCACGACGTCGTTCACATGTACAAGTGTCATTCCCTCGCCAACGCGGGATATTACCTGAAGTCCTGGTTTGAAGTGATTAGACTGATATCCTGCCTTCCTAAGTCCAACAAGGGCTTGAAGGACGATTATCCGGTCGTCTCTGGGGAGTGGCACGATGGTCTTTACTGCCTAGTTCGGGCAAGAACACCAGGTGGGGTACCATAGGATTAGGTCCCCTAGCAGGGACTTTAGTCTTCTAAGTTTTCCTTATAATCGTGCTTAGCACTTCCTCTCCTTGGATAGTGGTTTTTACTGATCTAACCAACATTTTCTTCTCGGATGTTTTTGTAGATAAAAATCATATTGCTCCGAGACTCAGTTTTGTCAACGCGTCGGGTCTCAATAAACTGCTGCGATTTGAAATATTCATAAGTGAGGACGGGCAACTCCGAGCTGCCCACATGAAATTAGAGTACGAGCCTATCTCACGCATATATCAGGACGCGGGTCAAGCAATAAGGGCTGGTGACTTTAGGCTAACTCGGATAGACGTCTCCAAGTCGGGGTTTTGGCTCGGAGAGATCTTCCTTTTGTTGAGTTGCCTTTTCAACGAGTTCCTCAACAGGTAGTTGCTTTGAGAGAGGAGTCAGCCTCTTCCCCTTGCTCCCTCGACGCCAAGATCAATCAGTTTTGCTTTGAAGAGGTAGAAGGAGCACCAGAAAAGCCTGTGGAGCTCTCAGATTATGAACACGAGTTCGACAAATTTTCTACAGCTCATTCTCCGAAGCTAATTGTTGCTCAAGTTGATACTAGCTTAGAAGTCGAAGAAGAAGGCATGGATTTGAAGCCAAGGACCAGCTTAAAGGGTTTGCTGGCGAACATGAACAAGGGTCAACTTCAAAAGAAATTCCCAAGACCCAAGTTCCTTCCAGTCTTCCTCTTCCTCTCCCCCCCCCCCCCTTCTCGCCCCTTACTGACCTCGGACTGAAGGCCAATCTGAACTTAAGGAAGAAAAGGCCAGTTGAGGATTTGGAGGAAGGTGAGGTGGCACTTCAAAAGGGCACTAAGCAACAAAAGAAAACCAAAGATCCCAAGGAAAAAATGGCCAAATCAGTGGAGAGCCGGGATGAAGCTGAAGTAGTGGTACACTCATCCTTAGACCAAAGGCTTATAAGGCATGAGTGGGAGGCGTCTCTCCTCGATGTGGGATTGAGCAAAACCTTGAGGATTAAGGCTCAACGCCATTTCCAAAGAGGACAATTCCTTCTTGGGGTTAGAGATTCGTCCCTCCCATAGATTTCATATTATTTCTTAACTTCCTTTATTTAACATGACATAAGATAAAGTTTTTTTTTTTTTTTTTTTTAGTGAAAAACTTTAGTGGAAAATAATCTCTAAAAAATAAGTTATATTTTCAATCAAAATAAATGAAGCATAAATGTGAAGTTTGATGTAAGTAGGGGTGGTAATGTATTCCATGGCATGATACGAATTTTTGTGGGTTAATGTTTAGAGTAAATGAGTTTATGTCAAAATGACAAAGTTTAGTTATAAAATTAGTTGTACCTTTAGGTTACAACCTTACTAAATATTTTTTTATTAGAGGTGACTTTTGATAAATCCACCATTGGATTATATCTTCTTCTTATATCCTTCATGCTTGCAAAATTTCTAGAAAATTAAAGAACAATAACTATGTCATCAATAAATTGTTTAAATTGTAAGTTTTTATAATTTAAAATTATGCATAAAATATAAACTAATAGATCATATAATAAATACTATTCGATTGACACAAAATTTGACATGTGTATTAAGAGTATAAAGAATATTCAATTCAACGATTAGATTTTCAAAATATGTGGTAATGTTTATTTTATTGAGTAAGGTTGTAGCCTAAATGGGTTGACATTATTTAATATGATTAATAAATGAGTCAATTCTATGCTGACCTGCTTAACTTTAATGATTTGATTAATATAGATAAATGTTATATTTATCTTACACAAATTTGAATTCTAAATATAATTGAGTAATTAAAATAATATTGGTTATTTTGATAAATTATTCATTAAAACTTTAAAGTCCTTAACCCTTTTACCCAAAAAAAAAAAAAAAACTCTATTTTCACTTTATTTTTCTTAGATTGTCTATTAAACGGGTTATCTTGTGTCAACCCACTTAATATACAAATTATATTAAGTTTAAGCGAAAAAAGGTTGAGCTATGTATTCAACTATCATTACCTCAACACGACACGAAAATGACCCGCTAATACTTATTGCTATTCTAAAAGTGTGTATATATATAGTTGGAAAAAATTATATATATATATATATATATATATATAATTTTTTCCAATTTAGCTTAAAACTATCTCGAGGGTGTATGATTCAAATTTTATCTTGAGATTGGTGTAAAATGCTCTTATATACATTATACATGGTGTAATCTATGTGGGCATTTGCGGTAACTAAAGGCGCAAGGAATATGCTAATTCGATGCCAGCGCTGCTGAGATATGCATATTAGGGCACCATTCTCATGCCAACGTGGCAATATCGATACGCAACCGTTGGATCATCCCAAACCCCAATCCAACGGCAGAGAGAGAAACCCTAGCACAACCAAAGCGAAAAAAAGTCTTTAAAAACAAAGATAACCCTCATTTCTCCCCCTCTCCACACTCTTTCTCTGCCTCTCTCTCTCGCTCTTCACATTGAGCTCTTTCGAAAGTGCGGCGAGAGAGTCTATCTATCTAAGAAGCGAGTTTCATATCATCAGGTTCAGATCTCTGTCACTCTTATCTCTCTCTTTTTACAGTTCTTCTCAGCTCTGATTCTAATGTTGTTATTATATTTGATGATATCTAGTTTGTCTTTGTTTTGTTTGGATCTGAATGAATATATAATAAGATTCTGTTGGCTTTAGATGTTACGCTATCTCTGAATATGTTTCTCATCTGATTAACTGTTGTTTTGTCTTCCTAGATTTGCTTTCTGGGTTCTGTTTGGTTTTGTCTCTCTTAGCTTTTTTGTTTTTATTTTTTTCCAAAGTTTATGCGGCTTGTAATCTGTGACAACGTTGTTTACCATGTCTGTCATATATGTATTATTGGGGTTTATTGGTAAGATCTGCTTGGGTTTGATTACGATGAAGACCTTAGGTGTAAGGTCAATGAGTTGTGTAGTATACCATAAAATCATGTTATTATTTTGAGTTTGTTAATGGGATCTTGATCTGGTGGCTGGTGTGTTTTAAGTCCTTTTGACCTACTCAATTATATGATAATGACCTGGTGCATGTGTATTCAATTGTCTTTGAACTTGTCGATTGAAGAAACCTGATGATAGTTTATGGTTGTGGCATGTTTTGTTAATATCAATATTTACTGGAATGGTATAATTGTTGAATTTCATTGTGTCTGCCAGGGATAAGTTTGCTTAATTCATATATTTTGGTCCCATGTGTTACCAATACATCTTTTAATCCTTTGAAAGGGCTATGTCTGATATGCGTTTGAATTGGGACCTATTGTAATCAATTACCAGTTTCTGATTGTAATCAGTTTGAATTCATGGTGAATGCTGATTTGTGATGATTGTTTATTATTTTTATTGCAGAATGGGTAAAGAGAAGGTTCACATCAACATTGTGGTCATTGGCCATGTCGACTCTGGAAAGTCGACCACCACTGGGCACTTGATCTACAAGCTTGGAGGTATTGACAAGCGTGTTATTGAGAGGTTTGAGAAGGAGGCTGCTGAGATGAACAAGAGGTCGTTCAAGTATGCCTGGGTGTTGGACAAGCTCAAGGCTGAGCGTGAGCGTGGTATTACCATTGATATTGCCTTGTGGAAGTTTGAGACCACCAGATACTACTGCACAGTCATTGATGCTCCTGGACATCGTGACTTTATTAAGAACATGATTACTGGTACCTCACAGGCTGACTGTGCCGTCCTCATTATTGACTCCACCACTGGAGGTTTTGAAGCTGGTATTTCTAAGGATGGTCAGACCCGTGAGCATGCCTTGCTTGCATTTACCCTTGGTGTTAAGCAGATGATTTGCTGCTGTAACAAGGTACATTATCTTCATTATTTGTAGATTTGATGTCATTCTCATTTATTATGTTTTGAGGTTGCATATTTGACTAATGTTAACTTTGCAAACTCTTGTGTCTAGATGGATGCCACAACCCCAAAGTACTCTAAGGCCAGGTACGATGAAATTATTAAGGAAGTCTCATCCTATTTGAAGAAGGTTGGTTACAACCCTGACAAGATCCCCTTTGTCCCCATTTCTGGTTTTGAGGGTGACAACATGATTGAGAGGTCTACCAACCTTGACTGGTACAAGGGCCCTACCCTACTCGAGGCTCTTGACCAGATTTCTGAGCCCAAGAGGCCCTCAGACAAGCCCCTCCGTCTTCCACTCCAGGATGTCTACAAGATTGGTGGTATTGGAACTGTCCCAGTTGGAAGAGTTGAGACTGGTATCATCAAGCCTGGTATGGTTGTGACATTTGGCCCTACTGGATTGACAACTGAAGTTAAGTCTGTGGAGATGCACCATGAAGCTCTCCTGGAGGCCCTTCCCGGTGACAATGTTGGCTTCAACGTGAAGAATGTTGCTGTGAAGGATCTCAAGCGTGGTTTTGTTGCTTCCAACTCCAAGGATGATCCCGCTAGGGAGGCTGCTAACTTCACCTCCCAGGTCATCATCATGAACCACCCCGGTCAGATTGGCAATGGCTATGCTCCTGTCCTTGACTGTCACACCTCCCACATTGCTGTTAAGTTTGCTGAGCTTGTGACCAAGATTGACAGGCGATCTGGTAAGGAGATTGAGAAGGAGCCAAAGTTTTTGAAGAATGGAGATGCTGGGATGGTGAAGATGATTCCCACCAAGCCCATGGTTGTTGAGACTTTCTCTGAGTACCCACCTCTTGGTCGTTTTGCTGTGAGGGACATGCGTCAGACTGTGGCTGTTGGTGTCATCAAGAGTGTTGAGAAGAAGGATCCTTCTGGTGCCAAGGTCACCAAGTCCGCTGCAAAGAAAAAGTGAAATGTGCTTTTGAGGTTTATCTTAGTCAGACTAGTTTTGTCTATTTATGGTGCTACTGGTTTTCAATTTTGTTTTGGTCGTTCTTGCAGTTTTGAGGACAGCTTTATTAGTTTCCATCACAGTCCTCTAGCCTTGCTTCTGAGGATGGTGGAGGGGTTGAGCAATCAGATTTCTTCTGGTTGCTTGACAAGCTGTGGTGGAAACTGTGTTTTACAAATTATGTTTTAAGTTTTTTTTATCTCAATGAGATGAGTCGTGATTTAAGTTTTATGTCTCAGTGAGATGAGTCGGGTAGTTGATTATTGATGAAGAACTTCACTTTAATGTCAAGTACTCTGGTTTTTAAGTTCATTATTTAAACTTGCTGGTTCTTATCTTTCTTTTCTATTGCTTCTTGAGGTCAAACTCGATCACCTTGAATTCACGGTTTGGTTTCATGGTGCTGTTAGTGTTATTAGACTTCTAGACCCCCTCCTTTAAAGGAGGGTAACTGGAATGGTTTTCTGCTCTAGATTTTCCGCCACCCACCTCTCTTTCCTGATAGACGTTCACTATGCTTTTAATCGTAAGGGAATAATGGATCTCACTTTGTTTGAGAATTCGTTAGGGAATAAAAATAATAGATTCGATTGTAATAGGATGGAAATTTGTTAGTCTTAGGAGAAGAAAGGTTTCTCTTGTAACCAATACAAGCAGCAGGCCTCACATAGTGAGGTTCCACACACTTACATGTAGTGGTAACATATAATTATTCCTCATTTTGAACTGAAAACTCATAAGTAAAATTTCTATCTATTTTGCGAAAAAATCATACCATCTATTACTGATCATTATCCTCACTTTTTATTTTATTTTATTTTATTTTATTATTATTTATCTCAACTCCCTTTAATATGAAATCTCTATCTCCATTCTTGAAGACTTGTCGCCTCCATGGATGAAACTCCCCTCACCCTCTTGGTTGAAATCACCTCTCCCTCAC
Organism: Quercus robur; assembly: GCF_932294415.1. NCBI lineage: Eukaryota > Viridiplantae > Streptophyta > Magnoliopsida > Fagales > Fagaceae > Quercus > Quercus robur. The sequence goes on along the minus strand of NC_065534.1, from coordinate 36,287,921 downwards.
GGACACAAGCACCGATCCATATAGATTCGTTCCAAGCGACCTAAAAACCCCAATCTCCTCCACAAGCATGTCCATGTTGTGGTGGTGGTGGTGGTTGGCGGTGCTAGGTTGCAATGGTGGGTCTGTTTGCGGTGGTTGGTGGTGCTAGGTTGCGTTGATCACTTGTAGAGATTATGGGTTGAAGAGAGAGAGAGAGAGAGAGAGAGAGAGAGAGAGAGAGAATGTGAGGGAAGAAAAAAAATATTAAAAAAAATATGTACGGTTACCGTAGCACTTTTAGATATATACAAATTTATGCAATCATTAATGTAAATGTTTTTTTAAGTAAAATGTGTAAAGCTGGTCACTTTTTCTATTTTTCATTGTTTGATGAGGATGCTCTTAGTGTTTAAGGATCAAATTGATCATTTTTAAAAACCTTTGTGCTTGGTATTATCCCAAAACTCGGGGTCGGTTGTTGTAATTTACTCTTATAATAAAATGAATATTATGGCATTTCTAGTTTCTCTAAGTTCTCTCCCCATTGGGCTCAAAAAATCTCTGGCTGTTTCACCAAAATGTGCTTATTGTATCCCAGGTGTCCAAATATGCCTCTTTTTATTTATTTATTATTATTTTTTTTTCTCATTTGAGCTAAATTGGAAAGTTTCTTATTCTTGAATTGATTTAAGGATCAAACTATACATACTCCAAAAATCAATTAATATTTTAAATCAATTAATATTTTAACTTGATAATACAAAACAATCATTATATAATAGATGTCATGGATCGAAATTCTACCTTACCTATTCTCCAAAAATCATTTAAAAAATTTAAAATAAAAATTTCATTAGATTTAAATGTCAGAGTTTGGCAAAGTTTTCACTAGGTTTCCACTTTTTTGTGATGCAAGATGCATAACCCAACTCCAAGTTCACTGAAATCTCTTTCGGTTCATGTTAGGTTTTTTCAAGGTGTTTTACTTGATTAACTTGAAGTTGATCATTTTTCAAAATTGCTATAAAATTAAAGAAAGACATGTTCTTTTCTTTTTCACTTTCGGAAGAAGCATAAGAGCTAATCTCACCTGTTGTGAAAGCTTGTCTTGGCCTCTATAAAGCAATATTTCCAGTGTAAGTTCGTTCTTTTAATTGATGGTTTACGTTGTACCGTCTGTGATCTTAAACCTGTTAGTACACTAGAATTTCAATGCTAACTTAACTAACTAATTCCTCTCAAAAAAAAAATTATTGTAAATTTGTGTTTGATAACTCACAATGTTGTACTTATTAAGATCTTTAAGGCCTGTTTGGTAGTAGATTTTAAGTATTGTTGTTCAAAATGAGGTAAAAACTATGGTTTAAAAAGTATTATGAAAACATGTGTTTAAACTTTAAAGTACTCGTAATAAAAAAAAAAAGTGTTTGATAACATATTTTTAAAGGTGAAAAAACATAATTGTGTGTTTGGTACGAGTGTATATATTTTATAAAAAAAGTGTGTATTTATTTGAGTGATTTACTATTATTTTATTTGATGAGAGAGAAATTCCCTCTCATTACCGTTGCACTTCCTATTCTCTCTTCATTTTAGTTCTCTTCTAGTCTTCTCTGCTTCATACGTCTCATTTTCTCCCTATCTCCCCATCTCTTCTGCCAAACTCTTTAAAGACCCACAAATAATACCAATAAAAAAAAAAAAAAAAAAAATCCCAAAGAAATCCCAGCAATAGGATTGTTCAAATACCCAAATCAATCATTCACTAAATTAAATCCACACTCTCTTGCTTATCGGAAAATAAAGAAAGAAATTAAATCAAACCTATGTCACAAAATCAAATCCACCCATGCCACAAAATCAAATCTACCCATGAAATTATCAACCAATGCCAAAAAAACCAAGAGAAAAAAAAGGGAAAAGGGAGATCTTGGCTTTGACATTGTCAACAGTGTCGTTGTCACTGTCACAAAGAGAAAAAAGGAGAGAGATGAGGCTAGGACCAATGGTGCGGCAAGGAACAAAGATAGGAAGAGAGATCTGATGGTGCACTCCTGGAACGATGAGAGAGAGAGAGAGAGAGAGAGAGAGAGAGAGCAGAGTTTGTGAGAGAGAGAAGCATGAAAAAGAGAAGATAACGATAAGTGTGAAAGAAAGAAAAAAGAGAGAGAGCATGTCAAAGAAATAGAGAGATAAACGGGTTAATGTGCTATCAGTTTAGTGGGTTCCATGCTTTTCAAAATATTTACAACAATACCATTTAGTGTTGTTACTCAAAAACTAAAAATTGGTAAGATGAGTTCTTTATATTTAGTGTTTAAATATCCTAAAATGATAAATGTAACTCAAACACTCTTAAATGAAATCCCTTACTAAACACGTTGTTTTTTTTTTTTTTTTTTGCTCACTATAAACATCTTATTTTGTACCCCTTACAACTTAGGCCCTTGTTCCCTAATGATGGTAACACTCTATAGCCCAAGGTTGGTTTAGGGTCCAATTAGCTGAAAACTGACTTGAGGAAAGTATCTGTGGAAAATATAACTTATTTTTGGAAGAATAAAACTAGTTCCCTAATGATGGTAACACTCTATAGCCCAAGGTTGGTTTAGGGTCCAATTAGATGAAAACTGACTTGAGGAAAGTATCTATGGAAAATATAACTTATTTTTGGAAGAATAAAACTAGTTCCCTAATGATGGTAACACTCTATAGCCCAAGGTTGGTTTAGGGTCCAATTAGATGAAAACTGACTTGAGGAAAGTATCTGTGGAAAATATAACTTATTTTTGGAAGAATAAAACTATTTTTAAAAAAGAAAGGTTGAAAGAAACCTTAAGTGTGCGCACGCATATAAGCGTATGCGTACACACACTCAAGCCATGCATATGCATACTTATGGCATGCGTACGCATGCACGAGCATGCGTACACAGCTAGGGTTCCAGAAACCATATAAGGAAAGCTTTTTACGATTAATTCTGGTTTGGAATAGATCTCACATCGTCTGGGAGTTTCCCCAAACCCCTATTTTTTGACTATATAAAGCCATAAAAGACACTTTTTCAAAAGAGAATGAAAACGGTGGCAAAACACACAACATTTTCTAGAAAATAATGAATCAAAGAGCGAGTTTTTTCCAAAACATTCTCAAGTCAAATTTTACTTGAGTGAAACCTTTTCTGGTTTTAATCTTCAAGTTCTAAAGTTTGTTAACCTATTTTGATTTAGTTGTGAATGAATTGACTGAGGAGAACGATCAAAATCAAACTCTAAAGAATTCTAAGTGTTGAGGCAAAGGTTCTAACTTTGGCTCTTTACTTTTCTTTGTCTTTATGTTGTTTGTATATATGTTTTAATGTCTTAACATATTTGTTTAGCTTAGGTTTACGTAGTGTTTATGTTAAAAGCATGTTAGGTTGTTAGATTTCTTATTTTCTTTATTTTTCTGTTTTCAGTTTCTGAGTTAGGGTTTTGGGCGTGTATGTGTGCGCATGCTTCATGCATATGTACACATACTCGAAGTGTGCATACGCATACAATTGGGATGCACACGCACACTCGTGCCCAGAAACCCTAATTCATTTTTGTTTGTTCTTTCTTTGTTTTCTTTCACATGTTTAGTCTCTGTTTAACCTAGTTTTCATATCTCTAAGTATCTGTCTATCTACTTTGTTTTGTTTTATTTCTTTGATGCTTATTAGGATTTTATTTTGTTTGAATACCATGAACATGCATATGAATATGAACATGCATTAATGCATAGGTGTTCTGATGCAGTGAGGTAAGTCATGCATAGAACATAGGAACATGCATTTTAGCTTTGAATATAAAGTTACCTAATATGCTTGGTTGAATACCATGGGCTTTGATGCTTGGATGTTTAGATGTGTTTATCCAGATCTGCCTTGTAATGTTTTTGCCCTTGGTAATATATGTTTAATGCCATGATTTGGGGTGTTCACCAAATTGCACAAACCGCACCAAAACCGCCCACAAAATGGCATAACCGCATCACACAGCACTGCACCATGTAGTGCGGTTTGCGATTTTATAATAAGAAAATCGTACAAACTGCACTGCACCGCACCCTTTCTATATATTAATATATATATATATATATATATATGTATATATTTTTAATATTAAATATATTATTAATAGTTTAATAACCCTAGTTAAAAAAAAAAAAAAAGGTTGATAACCTTAGCAAGTGTTGACTAGGAAAGTTAGCCCAAAATAAAGAAAAACTAGCTTAATAGTTTAAAACTTGGCCCAAAACAAAGGGAAAAATTAGTTTTGGGCTGGGTAGGACAAGTCCAAATTTGAAAAATATACTGGCTTTAAACATTCAAACCACATCTTATACATGATACACCGCACCGCACATATGACCACAAAAATGGGGTGTGGTGTGGTTATGGTTTTGGCTAAACTCTAAACTGCACCGCACTGCATCACATTGCACATGTGACCACAAAAATAAAGTGTGGTGAAGTTATAATTTTAACTAAACTGCACCGCACTTTATTTTTATTTGCTTAGATGCATGTTAGAGTGTGTGTGTGAATTAGAATAACATGTTAAATATGCCTTTAATGAGATTAAGACTTGAAACACAATGAGTGGAGGCCAACCCACGGGTTGAGTGGGGTTGGGTGCCTAACACCTTCCCATCCCCATAAATAAACTCTAGACACGTTCTCTGGTAAAGATCAGTCATTCCACAAAGAGCGCTATATTTATAGTTCCTAAACCTAAACTAGGTGGCGACTCCATTACACTCTCTGCCATGGTTTACCTTAGGCTAATGCGTACTCACCCAATTGCATCGCGAATGCTTGTGCCCACACCCACTGTTTTTAGTGTTTAAATACTGAAAATTATTGTTTAGAATCCCTTAGCAAACATGCCTTTATTAATTAATTATAGTGATCTTTGTTTTAATGACTTCAATGCTATTCTTGTTAGGATTTTATTTATATTCTAAAGATGCTGGATGGAATCTGGCTTAATTATAATATATTGTTCTTATTCTCTTTAGCGAGATTTTAATGATAGGATGTGGACTAACTGATATTTTATGGAATTTAAGATCTAAAGGGGAAAAATAAGAGATTGGCCTTTTACATGTTATCACTTCTTGTTTCTCTAGTTCAATCTCTAACTCTTTACTTTTCTTTTTCTTTTTCCCCCATATTTTGCAACAAAGAGTATTTTTTTTTTCCAACATCTGTATGCAACACTCTCCTTTCATATACACTAGTCATAGATTTGTGTGATGCACAAAACAATTTGATGATTTGGTTTTTTTTGTTAAGTAAAAAAATGAAAATATTAGATGAAACTTATAAGTGTTATTTCCAAAATTTTCTCAAAATGTTATGACTATTTTTTAACAAATTATAGTTAATATAATAGATTAGATTTTCTAAATTAAGGTATTTATATTTGTTATTTGAAAGTGTTTTAAATATTGAAATATATATATATATATATATATTTTTTTTTTTTTTTTTTGAGGAAACATAATCTATCTTACATTCAATTATTATATAAGGTGAGATATTTTGTAAATAATATAATGTGTGGTTGGAACTTTGGTTCAAAATAAATTAAATAGTTTTCATTCTCTTATGTTCTGCCGAATTTTGGGGAAAGGAATGGAATAGAATTAATGCTCACTTACCATCCATTCCATCCACTCTCATTAAACAACCAAGCAAGGGAATGCAAAAAATATTCTCTAAAAATCAAATTGCTTCCTTTCCATTCCACCCTTCCAAACATAATGTTAATGCCCTTTATTCTTCATCATCATCATAAGATAAACCCTCTCTCCCTATTCCTTGATTATGACATGAAAAAAAAAGCAATTAATCTAGACAAAAATAGCACAAGTGGGAGTGAGAAACACAAAGGCAAACTGATAAGATTCAGGTTTGGAAATATTCAAAATTTATATTCTCTAAAATTTACATTCCCTAATTAAAGATAAGGAATCACAAATCTTCTGACTTGTCAACTTTTTACAATAAAAAATATTGGATTAATACTGTGTGTGGGATCAGAGAATTTGTGATCCCAGCCCACTTTCCATTAGGGCCCAAGACCCACGCCGAGGATAAATGTTGTCGAAGACATGCACCGAAAGTCCAAATGGCCTAGAGATATAGCCGAGGACGATCCTGTCCTGGGCATCCCAAAATCTAGAAGGAAGGAATGGCATGTCATCAAAGGCAGCCCCCAAAGCGCTCCCAGAAGAAAGGGCGAGTACAGTGAAGGAGCGTTTTAAGGATAAGCTGTCACCTCCGCATTAAATGCACCAACAAACGTCCTGGCCGCATTAATGGGGAAAGGACCCCTGAATAGTGTGGCGACAAGGAACAAAGGAAAGGCTGCCATTACTACAATTAAGTACTCTGCGCCTGACAGAGCCATACTTCTCATCTTTTACAACCACCACCAACCACTTTGGGTATAGGCTGATAAGACCAGTGTCAGCCCTATAAAGCCGAACCTACACGTGGACGTTTGAAAGGGGAGAAAGCTAGTATAAAAGGAGGAGGAAGCAGGCCAAAAAGTGAGAGGCAGATCGTCTCTAGGGTCATTGAACCCTAACGTAAAAAGAATAATAAGAACATTAAGCTCCTCGGACGAGGTCCAAGGACCGGAGCCACTTAGGCCGTGCCGAGGAGATAGTCTTCTTAGATACGCTAAGTTCACCTCTGTGCGATCATCATGAATACCATGACTAACTACTGTCCGATAACCAAGGCCTAGCCTTTTAGCCCACTCTCTACAAATTTATTATTTGAGCCTTTAACATTCGAACCCAATACACCAATTTAGGGTCGTTACAAATTGAGTCCTTACAATTGGCGTCGTCTGTGGGGAGGCTAGTGCGTTGGCACAGGCGGCGGTTAGTCATGGAAGGATCAAGCCCTTGTCAACGAGGGCCCCTCGAAAGAAATAATTTTGGTAGTGGTGCAAGCTATGCGAAAGCCACTCCATCATTTCCAGCAACATGTGGTTGTTGCCCTAACTTAGCTCCCACTCAAGGCTACACTTCAAAGTGCCAGTGGCGCGGGCAGTTCTAGGTGCTTCTAACATCAAGTTTATGTCCCACACACATGCAAAGGGGCTAATCCCCGAGGGACCAGAAAATATAAGTTTTGGACAGAACCAAGGTCTTGCATGGTCCTCGGATTCAAACCTATGAGGAAACCAGCTACTTCAAAAAGAAAGTGCTAGACAGAACCAAGGTCTTGCATGGTTCTCGGACTCAAACCTATGGGGAAACTAGTCACTAGAAAATATAAGTGTTGGACAGAACCAATGTCTTGCATGATCCTCGAACTGAAACCTATGGGGAAACCAGCTATTTCAAAAAGAAAGTGCTATACAGAACTAAGGTCTTGCATGGTCCTCGGACTCAAACCTATGGAGAAACTAGACACTCTAAGAAAATATAAGTGTTGGACAGAATCAAGGTCTTGCATGGTCTTCGGACTCAAACCTATGGGGAAACCAATTACTTCAAGAAAATATAAGTTTTGGATAGAACCAAGGTCTTGCATGGTCCTCGGACTCAAACCTATGGGGAAACCAACTACTTAAAGAAAATATAAGTTTTGGACAGAATCAATGTCTTGCATGGTCCTCGGACTCAAACTATAGGGAAACCAACTACTTCAAGAAAATATAAGTTCTAGACAGAACCAAGGTCTTGCATGGTCCTCGGACTCAAACCTACGGGAAACTAACTACATCAAGAAAGGTTTAAATCCTAGACAGAATGGAGATCCTGCGCGGTCCTCGGATCCCCAGCTTTAAGGAAACTAGCACAACTGAGTGTTTAGACCCGGTGCAGTCATACCTCGGTCCTCGGACCGGATGCCCAAAACAAGTTACGGCTATGAATATCGTCTGAAACACGGCAAAGCATCCTAGTGCCCGGCGACCCCCTCAGACAGTTCATTTTAGGTTATACGTCATCGGGTGATCACCCCATATGCAATACAGAACATTCAGCTATTATCCCAGTTAGTCTCATAAGGTTAGCCTACTTGAAGTCGGCATTGTTGTGTCCGACAGTTTTGATAAAGTTCAAAGTGATAACTCTATGCTAGCAAGGGCACCGGCCCTAAGTACTATTCGAAAGAAAAGGACACCAGCACATCCATTCACAAAATAATTATTATGGAAAAGAAACAACACGCAAAATGGGATAAAGTCATCTTTTATTAAACAAAAAAGTAGTACAACATACAGAAAAGGGGCTTAAACAAGCCTATACTAGAAGCTAACTACAGAAACAAAAAAAAAAAAAAAAAAAAAAAAAAAAAAAAAGAAAAAAAAAAAAGAAGGGGGGATACACGGAAATGATGGATCCTTCAACCTTCAATTTTGCTCTAGCAGCGACTAAGCAAGTCTAAATGGCACTAGTGATGGAAGAGAAGAAGAAGCAGAGGCACCTGGGTGGCACCAGTAATGGAAGAGAAGAAGAAGCGGAGGCACCTGGGTGGCACCAGTGATGGAAGAGAGGAAGAAGCGGGGATGCCAAATCCCCGTACCAGCTCTAACAGCAATCGAGCAAGTATCATATTAGCAGTAATCGAGCAAGAACGGCTGGTACCGACGATGGGAAATCTCAGTGCTGTCGCACCAAAAATTTGATGCGACCTCCACCTGCTTCGGATTTTGGCTGAAGGAAGAAGAGGCTCCTTTCTTGCCTTATCGAGGAGAAGACATGTCTTAAGTCTTTCCTTCCCTTGCCCTGACCAAGCCATCTTGAATCTCGAAGATACCCAAGGCTTCTGAAGAGGGTGTGGTCCTTTCACCCTCATCCTGGCCTTGACCATGTCACCTCCTAAGGCTCAGTCACACTGGTAGTGGGGACTTTTGGCACAATTGGAGGGTTAGGAATTTGGAAAGTTTAAAGGGTCTGCAAATAAAGGAAATGACTTCCCACCGTGCTTCTTATACGGGGGTAAGCCTGGTGGTATTTAATCTGTACAAATCTCCAAGAAAAACTACAAACGAGATAAGTCTCGCTCAATTCCCAAAGCAGTCTTCAGCCATTGGATTTGCGTCGCCTCGTAAAGAGACCTTATTAAAGGCGCACCTCATGTATCGAAACGGCAGGAATGCGGCGTGGGTAAACTAAAAGAATGTCTCATAACTAGAAGCGTGTCCCAGGCAAACGAAGAGGTTCCGGCATTGATGAAGGACAAGACTTGGCAAGCCATGACATAGGCCTGACGTTACCAAAACCCTCCTCTCCGTCCGAGGAGCCGGACAACAGGGTTTTGAGGGGCTATTGTAGGGCCAGAGAATTTGTGATCCCGACCCACTTTCCATTAAGGCCCAAGGCCCGCACCAAGGATAAATGTTGTCGAGGACATGCACCGAAAGTCCAAATGGCCTAAAGATATAGCCGAGAACGATCCTGTCCTCGGCATCCCAAAATCTAGAAGGAAGGAACGGCACGTCATCAAAGGCAGCCCTCAGAGCGCTTCCAGAAGAAAGGACGAGTCACTGAGCGTTTCAAGGATAAGCTGTCACCTCCGCATTAAATGCGCCAACAAACGTCTTGGCTGCATTAATGGGGAAATGACCCCTGAACAGTGCGACGATAAGGAACAAAGGAAAGGCTGTCATTACTACAATTAAATACTCTACGCTTGATAGAGCCATGCTCCTCATCTTTTACAACCACCCTCAACCACTTTGGGTATAGGCTGATAAGACCAGTGTCAGCCCTATAAAGCCGAACCTACACGTGGACGTTCGAAAGGGGAGAAAGCTAGTATAAAAGGAGGAGGAAGTAGGGAAAAAAGTGAGAGGTAGATCGTCTCTAGGGCCATTGAACCCTAACGTAAAAAGAATAATAAGAACATTAAGCTCTTCGGACGAGGTACAAGGACCGGAGCCACTTAGGCCGTGCCGAGGAGAAAGTCTTCTTAGATATGCTAAGTTCACCTCCGTGCGATCATCATGAACACTATGACTAACTGCTGTCCAATAACCAAGGCCTAGCCTTTTAGCCCACTCTCTACAAATTTATTGTTTGGACCTTTAACGTTCGAACCCAATACACCAATTTGGGGTCATTACAAATTGAGTCCTTACACTGTGCATGCCTTCTTTACTTAGGTTCCCTACTTAAAACCCTTAACCATACATATATCACTCCTATCCCTAAAGTTTCTTTCCCAGATGATGTTACTTATTTTTGTCCTATTATCCTATGCAATGTTGTTTATAAAGTCATGTCCAAAATACTTGTCAATAGATTAAAACCTTTTATGAATAATCTCATTACTCCATTCCAAAATGCATTCATTCAAGGGAGATACATTACAAATAATATCCTTATAGCTCATGAGATTTTTGATTCATTCTCAAAAAAAGGGCAGGAAAAAATGTTTTGGTGCCTTAAAAATAGACATGAGCAAAGCTTATGATAGGCTTGAATGAAATTTCTTTAAAGCTATTCTTATGTCCATGAAGTTTAGTTCAAAATGGGTGAATTGGATTATGGAATGTTTTACTATTGTTAACTATACTTTGCTCATAAATGGTAGCACCTCTAAATCCTTCATTTCTTCTAGGGGACTTAGACAAAGGGACCCCTTATCCCCGTATCTTTTCCTCATGTGTGCAAACATTATGTCCCTTTCCCTTTTGAAAGCTGAGAGTCTCAAGGAAATTAAGGGGGTTCAACTTGGAAGAAATGGATGCTCCTTCACCCATCTTTTGTTTGTTGATGATTCCCTCCTTTTCTTTCAAAATGATAGGCATTCTGTCCAATATACAAAAAAATTGTGTCTTGGTATTGTTCCATTTCTGGAATAAGTATTAACTTTTCAAAATCTAATCTTTACTATTCCCCTAATATGCCTAGAGAGGACCAAGATAATCTAGCTCAAACCCTTCAGGTTAACTTGGTCCAAACACCAAGCAAATATCTTGGCTTAAACTTCAAGCTTAGGGGAAAAAGAGTGGGTGATTTTCAAGTCCTCGTGGATAGGCTTCAATCCAAACTTCAAGGATGGAAAGCAAAACTTCTATCTCAAGCTGGTAGAACCACCCTCATCTCATCAATTCTCCAAGCAATGCCTCTATACACTTTTTCCTTTATGAAAGTTTTTGAAACCATTTGAAACAAAATGGACACCATAACTAGAGCTTTCTGGTGGGGTCATGATTTAGGAGTGAGGAAGTTGCACCTCATAAATTGGGATACCATTTGCAGACTCAGAAGAGAGGGAGGTCTTGGGCTTACAAAATTCAGTCTCATAAACCCAGCAATGCTAGCTAAACAGTATTGGAGAATTAGCCACAGACCTCAATCCGTTCTAGCTAAAACCTTTAAAGCAAAATATTTCAAGAAATTCTATACATGAGTGTTCCCCTAAACCTCATCACTCCTGGTTCTAGAGAAATATCATTGATAGGAAAAACAGTAAACTCAAAGAAGGAAGATGATTAATTATGAATGGTAAAGAGATTACCCTCACTCATCCAGCTTGGTATACTTGCCAACCCCAAAACCTAGACTATCACAGGTTACACTCGGGCACAGTGGCTGATTTAATTGATAATAATTCATGTACTTGGAATGCTTATCTGGTTAGAACACTATACCCATATCCCATATGCAATGAAATTTTAGGATATCCCATTTCCAAGACAGGAACGGGTCTTGATAGTTTATTATGGAAACACTCCCACTCTGGTGACTATCAAGTTAAGAAAGCTTACAGCATGCTTCTTAAAGAGGCTACCTTTCCCTGTTCTGTTCAAAACAGAAACCATGATTTCCCACAAGAAGTCTGGACTCTGATTTGGAAGGTGAAACTCCCTGTGAAAATTATTACTTTTGTGTGGAAGGTTCGCCATGACAGCCTCCCTGTGAAACTAAGTTTAAAGAATAGAGGGATACCAACACCAAGTACTTGCCCTTTCTAGGATGAATCCATATCTCATCTATTTCTTTACTGTCCTTTTGCTAGAGCTGTGTGGCATGGATCCACTTTGGCTGTACATACTTCTGAATTAAACAATGTATCTGTCTAACATTGGATTGAGACTGTCCTCCAAAGACATAAGCTGCTGGATCAGGGGATGATGTTCTACATTCAATCCTTATTCACCTTCCTGTGGACTATTTGGAATCACGGGAATAAAGTGGTTCATGAAGGAATACACCCAAACCCAATGGAAGTTATTCTAACAGCTCAATGTTTAACTGGCAGGTACCAGGAAGCCTTTTCCAAAAAGCAAAATCTTGATCGAATTATGGACCATTAACCTCTAAACTGCGGTAATGGAGAAAGCTGGCAGCTGATCATCAAAGTTGTTGGGGCGAGAAGGAAAAATCCTAACAGATGTGGATATGCCTATGAAGCCATCAATTTGCAAGGAGACCTCATCTCCTCTGGTGGAGCAAGTTGTGCTGCTGATTCTGTTCTTGGTGCTGTTCAGGAAGCAATAATGGAGGCGTCCATAAAAGCTACAACTCTTGGCTATAGACAGATCCTTGTACTAAGTGATTGTAAGAGACTAGTTCAAGTATCAAATGGGAAAAACTCTCCCAATTGGAAGGAAAAAATTATGCTCACAGATTTACATTCCCTATCACAAAACGGGCTGGTCTTTCAATCCTTTTTGTACCAAGGATCATTTTGTGTAAAGTTGCTACTTTAGCTGAGCAAGCTACTAGAATGCCAACCAACCACTGTTGGATTAATCCAACATTTTTGTAATAACTCTTGTATTGTTTCCTGGTTTTTTTCTATGAATGGTATCAAAAAAAAAAAAAAAAAAAAAAAATTCAAATCTTGGTCAAGAGATTAAAATATGATTGATTGATTGTAATAAAAGGCAGGAACAATTGCATAGTACCTCCATGTGGTTTAGTTATATTTCAATTATCACCTTAACTTTTCAAAACCTACACTATACCTCTTGCCGATTGGTTTTTATTTATTTTTTAAAATCATAAAAATCAAACAATTATTTCACTCATAAAATAAGATAATGTGTATCTTTACTCTTGGTTTGGAACCTGAAAAAACATAGACAAAAAAGATTCAACTTGGACACGAGATGATGTAGACATGTGTCCAAAATTGGCCACATGTCTGTATTGTGTCGGCTCCAGTGCATTGGATTACTGCTTTACTTAGATGAAATAAATACTTGCTAGTGCTCTCTCTCTCTCTCTCATATTTTGATGTCTATGCTGCAAGATGTGTCGCATCTAGTGCATTGGATTACTGCTTTACTTAGATGAAATAAATATTTGCTAGTGCTCTCTCTCTCATATTTTGATGTCTATGTTGCAAGAAGTGGTCACTTTTCACATAAATTTGCATCTGGAATGGAATGAAGTAGTTGAGATTGTTTATAACATGGACAACGGCCACATATTGATAGAAATATGGATATTTACCTTTTCCCTTTTGGGGATGCAAATACAAGTTCTTCCTATGGAAATAACTGGATAGTGCCATTGAGTCCTTGGCAAATAAAATAATGGGTCTTACTAAATGTTGTTAGCATGGTTTTGAAACTTGGATTGTTCAAAGAATTGGAAACTGGAGAGGTTTAAGGTTTTTGAAGTTAGATGGGGTCGAACAGTGATGACATCATTATTAATTTAATAATTATTTAAAATATAAATAAATATATTAAATTAGTAAAAATTGAAAAATTGACTAAAATAGTCCAAATAAATATAGAAATCTATCTTTCAAATGTATTTTTCATATTATAATTTCATAACTTTCGTAAAGAAAGTAAGAAATATTAAATCATAAGAAAATATAAATAGATATTGAATTTCTCAATCCTTAAAAGTACAAGGTATAATTGCATAAAGAAGCAAATAAACTCCAAGTTACACATTGTTTATTACGAAAACATAGAACTTCATTCTTAAAAAAAAAAAAAAAAAAAAAATCAAACTTGAGTAGTTCGGTTCGGTCATGATTTTCAAATCTGGAAGGTTCAACCTTGATACGCATGTTTTAGTGACATTTTTTTTTTGGGGCTAGTTTTTGGTTTTAAAATAACCATCTCACAGTTAACCGGGTCAGGCTGTGTAGTTAGGTCCAAGTTTCACAACCTTGGTTGTTAATTTTCCCTTTTATATGATTTTTTTTCTTTTTTAATTTTTTTTGTTCTATAAGATGTTGTCGGCATAATTTTGCACCTGAAATGGAGTTGTAGTAGTAGAGATTGTTTATAAGGTTCATGGAGATGATTCTAATTTTGCTCATTCTGGCTGGATTATGGTCACATATTGATTAAATAACGAGTCTTGCTAATGACTGATATTTGAATATGCCTTTTCTTGACTGTGGTCATATATTGATAAATGTTGTTAATTACATGATTAATATTTGAATATGCCTTTTCTTTTCCTTTGTTCGGTTCGGTTTGTATCTTTTCCTAAAAAGATCTCATATAATGTAGATTCTTTAATCGTAAATTCTCCATTGTAGCTTCAAAATGTTCGGTGAAGGACAAAAGAACTAGAAAAAGTAAAGCAGTTCAGAACCCTAATTACTTTTATATTAGGGATTGTCGAGGCACCTGGAAAATTCCTGCCATTATGCTATGGTCTCAAGCCTTGGGCCTCTTGGGCAATTTGGACGACAATGTTCTATTTAATGCTAGGGGACTGTACATTCCACGTGTGTGGTGAGCTAAAAAAATTTGGGACCAGCCCATCTTTCTTCAAGGAATTGAAAGGAAGAATCTGACATCTCAGCCCCAACGTTATTGGTGGAGGCTTGTGAATAGTGGCTTGGTCTTGCTCCAAAAGAAAGAACAAATGGAATGGGATGGGGTGTTTTTTTTTTGGTTGTTGTTGTCATTTTCCGTAAATTTATAAATAATTTTCAATTTCCAAAACAGGGTAAATAGCATTGGGTTTGAAAAGTTATACAGGTTAAGTCTAAACCACAAGAAGGAATTATGTAATTTCCTCTAAAAAGATTGGTTCATTAGATGAATCTGAAATGGTTAGAACAAATTTATAAGATGTACTAGAGATACATTCCATATCCAAATAAGGAAGTCTGACAATATGACAACTTTGATTTATCATTTTGTTCCAAATCATTAAAAAAAAAAAAAAAAATCTCAGATAGAATGTCACGAGATTCGACGTGCATTAATACACACTAATTCTCTCTGCTGTCAAGATTAGTTCTAAGTCTGTATCTTCCTGATTAAACAAACTCCGACCACAAGAACAAAAATGGGGCCATCTTTTAAATAATAATTGCTAGAACTTACAAGATGCTCACTGAGCCGGGTGGTCCATTCTGCTATAAAGTGCTGATGACCCTCGTTCGAGTAGGAAGCCCCACACCTGCACCACAAGAAAGCCTTTAAATGTCAAAGCACATATAAAAAAGATTTCTGAAGAGAGAATTTTTTTTTTTTTTTTTTTTTATCTGTAATAAAAGTGAGAAATTCATGTTTTCCAAGTAATATTCGCAAAAGATTTCAAAGCAAAACAGTAAAACAAACAGAATTTTGTTTACCAAGACTAATTTCCATACTCCCAACCTTGACAAGGGATCACAAGCCCCTCTTATATGGTACTGCAAGAATAATTAATACAAAGCAATCAGGTGTCTACCTTACACAATATCACAATTCTTTATCACTGCCTAGTTGTGCTTTTGCTGCTGCCTGTTCAGCTTCTTCTATAACAAATTTTTTAAGTGATTCGACGTCCCTTGATCCTGGTAATTTTTACAGTATGCAAAAAGAAAGTCAGATCACCCAGTTACATGAATACCATTAAATTGACAAACTCAAATCATCAGTCTACAATTACTACATAAGCACTGAATGTCTCCAATTGGCTCAAGTCAACTCAACCAAACAAGTAATGTAAATGTTCACAGCAGAAGAAGCTAATGTTTAGAAGATGCCGGCCCAAAAGAAATAATAATCATAATCATAATGAAAAAAAAGTTGATAAATTGTTAATCTGAAATCTGGAAAACTGATCCTCCTTATTTTCATGACATCAAATTGCTAACATTCGGCAGCAATTCAGAAAATCATTTTCCACATCTTGATTTGTGTCACAGAATGGTACATAAAAATCATCCATTTCAACAACCCCACCCCCCCCCCCCCCCCCTCTCTTCCTCTGAATAAAAAAGAAAAGGGCTCACAGGTGTGGTCACTGCACCTGCACCATTTTCCCCTATCAGGTGCACGATTAATTACCAAGCAAAAAGAAGTGCTATATCTAGAAGTCTGGTAAATTGAAACTATTCAGGGAACCAAATCAATTGAATCCAGATGACTTATTTTTACTTATTAAAAAAAAGAAAAAAAAGAAAAAAAAGAAAAACTTAAATCCAAGTGACATATCATCATGTTTTTGGCATAGTTGCTAAAACAACTGTCACCATGACCATTATCATTATCATTATCATTATCATCATCACCATCACAATTTCATTATTTAAATCCTGCTATCACTATCCTCATATCACAAGTATTATCCCACATCCATCAGTCTCAATGATATAATCATGAATTCCACAGCAACCACCCATCCATACTGCCCCCAATATTTTTTAAAGTATCATGATTTTTCTTTCAAAACATTATAGCATCATGACTAGCAGTGA
Source organism: Quercus robur (assembly GCF_932294415.1). Classification (NCBI taxonomy): domain Eukaryota; kingdom Viridiplantae; phylum Streptophyta; class Magnoliopsida; order Fagales; family Fagaceae; genus Quercus; species Quercus robur. Next base: position 36,271,267 of record NC_065534.1, on the reverse strand, counting down.
TCATTAACAAAATCATATTTTCTTTTGGAGAGATTACTATGGATATCTTGGATCAACAATTCATAAAAACGAGAAGATTGTGGAGGACGATAATCATTGAATAAAAGTAGAGGGCTGATTTGGAGAAGTGCATTTCTTCTCCATTTTTGATAAATATCACACATCATTTTCATTATAATATAGTTATCACTATTATCTTTCATATTTCTCATCCAATTCTAATTGCAGCCACTAGCACCATTACTCTTGCCCCCACATCTCTCTTTTTTTTTTTTTTTTGAATAAATTATTCTCAACCTCACATCTTATGATGTCCATGCATGATGACGTTCACCATTATCACGTGAAAATTTATATTAAACCATGTTTAAGTAACGTAACATGTCAGAAACAAGTATGGTATTCTATTCTGATCTGGGATGGAAGCACAGAGTCACAATATGCCATTAAGTTAGGGGCCATTACTTTGCCACTTCAAAATACTGGAGGTCTAAATCACATCCAAGCATCAATAAAAATTTGGTTCTTTACCCATATTAATAGCTTCAATAGTTGATCAACAGGATATACAATAATAGAATATCATAAATTTTACCAGAGTAAACCCAAAGTCCACTAACATACATACTATATTGATTTACTTTGTTGTATATTAAATCTATTAACAAAATGAATTCCTCTACTTGTAATTTTCAACAATCAAAATAGAACATGAAGCCTAGCATTATTTCTCCTTCCCTATACATGCACATGTCTTACCATACACATTAATTCTGGATCAGAATTTTTGATTACTGCCTTCTCAAAGCTTCATTTTAAAGATAAGTACCCTTCCTTTACGAGTTAAACATACTGTCTAGTGATGCGACATCTTTACTCCTCATCTCTTTTTATTTATTTATTTATATTTTAAATTATTAGAAAATGTTACTCTTCATCTGCTTTTAATAAAGAAGAAATTATTTTGAGTTAAAACAAATAATTAAATTGGTGACATTTGTTGTGGGCAATGAGTACATAAATGCCTTATGGCAAGTGTGAATCAGTAAAGAATTTACCCTAGAGCAAACCCTAATAATAGAAGCTATACAATGATATGCACTCATCTTTGCAAGTCAAATCAGCAGTCAGGAGTTTCATCATCTCATCCATAAGCAACTAATAAACATATCTAGAGCTACATCATTCAAAAAATGAATAGCAAGATAGAGAACTTTGAAAACATTTCAGAGTTGCTAAAAAAGGCTTCAACCTCCAGAAACGTTTAAAAGCATATGCAAACATATTCCTCTCTGGTCCAGTATAATGAAACCCAAGAGAAATAAACTGCCAAGTTGGTCAAATCGTTTTTCTAGCCTATTTAATATGTTAACTTGATGCGTTGATTGAATTAGGTCACTAAACTATAAAATGGAAGGGCACACTCACCAGAGTGCTTTTTTTTTTTTACATGGCCAGTGGTGTTAGGGAAGATTAGGACGGTGGAACAGTTGAGATAGTGCCATGTAATCATAGTGGATTGATGTTGCATCTGCAAATTGAGTAGGGAAACAATGGATCATTTTCTACATGATGCTTGACAGCTTGAGAGTTGTGGACATTGGTTTTTTGTTTGTATGGAATTTTGCTGGTCATACCTAGAATGGCGGTTGACTTGTTGGCATGTTGTAAGGGATGCTTTGTGGTAGTAATATTTGAAATGAAATTTCCTTGTGCGTTAGGCGGTGTATTTGGAGAGAGGAATGCTCAAAATTTTTGAAGGATGCAAGAAATTTTAAGCAACAATTCTTATGCTCTCTCTATGACTACACTACATGGATTCCACTTTTTGCTTCTCTTTGTCTAATTTATTGGAGTTCAATGATCTTTTAAATTTTAGACTTTAGAGGCTAGTTTTCCGTATAGGTGTTTCTCTTGTAAAACTTACCATGTATCTAGGGTTGCACCCCTTTTTTGATACATTACTGATGAAAAAAAGAAGAAGAAGAAAACTATGAAAGAAAGCATCTTTAAAGTAAGAGGAAGACCAAACTGGACATGAGACATGATTAGAAACAATTAACATAATGTCAATCCCATGCTCAAGCAAAAACCCAGCCATTATTAATAATACTTTGATTACAGATTTGAGTAGCAAAAACCAAATGCTGAGTGATAAGAGTTACACCAATTCGTCAGGCAGCAGCACATATGCATAAAGCTAGAAGTCGGTATGCAACATATAACAAAAATTCACACTAACCAGAAAGTGAACTAAACATGGCACATTATTGACATTTGAATAACTATAGTAACAGGAGTAGACATGCACACATTCATAAGCACATGCAATCAAATTGTTTAGGCATAGGTAAATGAAAACAAGACAAATATTTGTTCTGCAAGTCCCTCAAAAATGTCATGCTCATGCAATACTATGAATGCTAGATCTATGAACAACCACCCATTGTGCAGTCCAAAATCTTTTCTTCACATTGGGCCTTGTTAATTATAAATTTTCCATAAATCTTGTTCAATGTCTCCATGTTTATTCAATCCCCAACTTCACAACTATCTAGATGGTAAATTATGTTGTTGGATGATACACAGGACTAAGCAAATAGAAGATTCTCTGAGGTAACCTAGAATTATGGATAACAAACGAAGGTTTTCAGATTGAATATATATATATATATATATAAGGAACAAAAAAAAATTATTAAAAAGAAATCAAACCAAGTCCACTGAGGGTGTACTCAGTGAGAAGAACAGTCAATTCAAATTAAAATTCTCAAACATATCTAAAAGAGAAAAACAAGAAGGAGAATTAAACGCGACACTCCAATCTAATAAAATACAAAAGAAAAGGCAATAAGATCAAGAATAGTCCTTTCACATCCCTCAAAACTTCTAGCATTCCGTTCTCACCAAAGGCACCAAATAATGCAATGTGGCACTACCTTCCAGAAGGCTATATATCTATGCCTTCAGAAAGAACCCTGCCAAACTGTGAACATATCGATAACTTTCTTCGGCATAACTCTCAGATTGAATTTTAAGCCAAATATAAGCACTTTTGATGCGTCCTTATAGAAGCCATTAAAAGCTCAAAAAATCTCTTTATCAGAAGGTAACCCAAGTAAATGCAAAAGCCTTGCCTAATTGAAATCACTTTACCACTCACAAACCAAACAAAAGGATTCCCTTCGATAACCCTTTATATCACCCATCTTCATAGGTCACATGACCAAGTGCTGGAGTGCTAACAAAAGGATTCCCTTAGATTTATTTTTATATAACCCATCTTCATAGGTTACATGACCAAGTGCTGGTGTGTGTGTGTGTGTGTGTGCGTCATTAGTGAGAACATTGCTTGACTTGCCTAGACATTGGGAAGCAAGCAGTTGCCTATTCTCCCACCAAGTTGCTATTTGAAATGTGAAACCATGCCACCAGCCAAATATAAAATATATAAAATTTGCATTACCATAACTGTATGGTGTCCTTCAAAAATTTCTGCCCATTTAGCACTCCTGGCATTTCATTTCTTAACTGTTTTTCTTTTCTATGAGCTATTTTGAAGCTTATATATATTGAAGCTTAAAGCTTAAATACATTAGGAACCACACTAAAAAGCCTCACTTGATGTTTTAAATGCTTTGCTCCTCAGCAATTTCAAAGGCATTTGAATGGCACAATCCATGAATATTGACAATAATCCAAAAGTATGAAAGCTTGAAGGCTTTCTTTATGGTTATTCAAGGCCAAAGAGTAAAATTCTCAAGACTTAAGATCAAAGAGGCAATTATAAACATTATGAGTTATGATAGAGCTAAAAAAACTTAAAAACACTATGCTGTCCAAATAGTAAAGACATAAAAAACATGAACATTACCTCCATATCTAGTAACTTCTTCTCCTTCATAAAAGAGCTTAAATGTGGGATACGAATGAATATCAACTTTGGAACACACCGCTTTACTCACACCGCAATCAACCTCTCCAATCTCTATCTCATCCTCTCCTTCCACCGCCTTCCCGAGGTCATCCCACAACGTCCCCAAGTTCTTACTGAAAAACCCGTTAAAATTATCATTACTCGCAACGCAAACAACAATGTGTATACATGTATGTGTGTATATAAGAACATACAAATTCCATAACTAACAAAAGTCTAGCTTATTAAAAACAATGAAAATAAAACCATAGCTTGATTTCTATAATTTATTACCAATGCTTACACCACGGAACACAGAATTTCACAAACCATGCCGTGTCCTTCTCCTTCACCTAAACCAACAAAACACACATAGAAAAACAAACAATGAATATTGGTCCTAACCGTAAATCAATTCTTTCATTGCTACTAAATATAAAATTACCAAAAGAACCAAACCGAAATCTTTCTGTGCACAGATAGGTAAATATAATTGGGATTAATATATATATATATATATATATATATGTTATTGGATCTGTTATATTGAGTGTAAAAAAGAAGAAGATAAAATTAGGGTTAAATTTGGGGTAGTTACCTTGTCGGAGAAGGTGTCAACGGTTAGGGTTATGACTTCAGCGGTGGAGTGAATTGTTAGACCCAATAGAAGAATAAGAATAATAAATGAAACGTGAATCACTGAAGGAGATTTCGTTTTCATCGTTGTTGTTGTTGATGATGATGATTATGAATGATAATTCCTGAGCTGAGACTCAAGTCTCACAGCGTTTCTTTTTAGCTTTTCCGGGAAAATAGATCAGCACCTGAGGCGAAGTGACTCACGGAGAGAACTCCACCGGTTCAGAAATTATACTACTTTGTGAAACACGTGGGTTGCACGTGATAAAGAAGAAGAAGAGAGATAACTAGAACCCCTTTGAGTGGAGTCGTCCATCTAGAGTATACTCTAGATGGACGAAGTTGATATGAATAAAAAGAATTTGCATTGAGTTTCAAGATTAAACTTGTTTATTGAAAGTTCTATAAAATGTATTTTGCCATGTGAAGAAGAAATAAGTAGTTATGATAAATAGACTTTCCATCACATACTACCTTAGTTTACCAAGAAAGAAAAAACCTATATATCTATTTTTTATAAAAAAATTTGAGACTAATTTATCTTCAAGTTTAAGAAGAAGCTTTGTATTAAAAAAAAAAATTCAACGTTTTAATTCAATCTAATTTTTTTTTTTTATTTTAATTTCGGACTAATTTATCTTTAAGTTTAAGAAGAATCCGTATACAAAAAATTGTCTAATTTCAATGAGGATTAATTGTTAATTGATTATCCAAAAAAAAAAGTGAAGAAAAAAAGGTTGCATGTTTTGTTAAAACAATCTGATAAGAAAAAATAAACTTTATATATATATATATATATATATATATATATATATCTAAAAAATTACTGCAATTTGATGAACTAACTTGGCACAATTACAACTTCTAAACTTTTACTGCAATTCAGTGAAGCCAACTCAGCCAATAAATTTTCAATTTTCATAATTTGTTGATGTTGCAAATTATGAATAAACATTATTGCAACATTAATGTTGCATGGGACCAATATTGACCTTTTGACATTGATGATGTGTAAATTGTCAGTCCTATAGGTTCGTCAAGATGGAGCCGAATCCTTGTCACTATTCCTACAAAAGCAGGCCAAAGGCTCTTCTAAGGTGGTCATCGGTGTGGTGCATGCCACAACATCTCCGATGCCAAAGTTAGTGTATAGAAGCTTTTTAAGAGAAATAAGAAAGTTTAGAATATCAGAGATATCTGTGTAAGAGTGTTTTTGGGTGAATCTATGTACCTTCTTTGCCTCTGATGAGTGTCTATATATAGTTTCATAGTTTCTAGCCATTAGGGCCTTAATTCTGGCTTTAGTGCTCTTTCCATAACGCCTTAGGGTTTATCAACACGAGTTTTGATGAGCCTTCAATGGTCTGCCAACTAATTGGTAACTGTCCGAGGCATTTAATCTTCTTATTAATGACTCGCTTGCCTTCATCCATGTCGTGCCAAGGTGGACGAGTATATTTGATGAGGTCGTCTAAGAAAAGAGAGTTCGTCGGTCCCATCAGACACCACTCAGGGACGGAGCCAAGACTTGGAGTTAGGGGGGGCGATTCTGTTGCTAGCTGTGTGCGGGGGCTCCAGCCTTTGAGTCTACTGCTTTATTACTAAGGATTTTTGTTTAAAATTTTTTAAATGGCCAAGTTGTTTGTTCTGGGTAAAATTGATTGATTAGGCTTAATTTTTTTAGTTTTATTATTGGTAATTTTTGTTGTTGGGCTAATTTTTTTGGGTTTGTATATTTTGTTTTAGATTTAATCTATAATTTTTTATGTCCTTTAAAAGGTGAAAAATGCTAAAACTACAATTTTTTTTTTTTACAAATTACTAATATGGTGAATAGTTATTGATAAGTAAAAAGTGATGCAAGTATACGAATCAATAATAATTTTCTACCTTAATAGTTTGTATGTTTGTGGCTATAACATTACTCTCAAAAGAATTGATGGTGTAAGGTCACGGTTTAGGGCCTAGCCCCAACAGGTATGGGGTTCTGACCCAAGGAGCCCGAAACAATGAATTTATAGAGAGTGGGCTACAGAACTAGGCCTTAACGAAGTGTATTCTAACTAAAATTGGGCCATGCAACAATTGAAAGTAAGGAAATCCCCTTCGTGTCCATTAAGTGTTCAGTCTGAGGAGACGTGGAGAATGTATATCAGTCCCTGCTCAAAGGTTATGGCTCTAACACTGTTTTTCTGCTCTAAGTTTACTCCCTCTCTTCATGGGGACTCCTCTCTCTTATATAGCCCTCTTGAAGTCATCATGACTCTACACTTGTTGATCATCTGGACCTTCACGTGCCTGTCCCATCGGACATCCCTCACACCCCCCCCCCCCCATCTTTCTATGAGTTGAGGTAGCCAAGGCAACATTGTTCACAATTCCTCTCCACATTAATGCAGCCAGAAAAATAGCTGACATGCATTTAATGTGGCAGCTGCAGCCTCACCCTTGGCATCCTACGCTTTCTTCCTTCTTACGGGCTTGTGGGACTCATCCTTGTTACTAAGGCTCGTTGAGGTGGATCCTTCTAGCAAGCAGAGTGCACGTTTGAGCCACATTTGGTACGTCCGAGGAAACATTTCCCCTCAGAACGCCTTTTAAACATCTTCAGGCCCACAAGAATTGGGCCGGGAGCCCTTTTTGGCACCCACGCCTTCTCCTCGGCCGTGGTCGAATTCTCCATACGGGACCCAAGGCCCATTGTATGATCTTGGGCCTTTGCCCTTACAGATGGCATTATTAAGAGGGACAAAGTGTAATTTTATTGAACAAAATTGCTAAAATTAATACTTATTAATATATAGTAATATTTTTTTTAAAAAAATTTGGGGCGGGGGGAGGGGGGCTCCGCCCATGACATCACTTTTGCTTTTTTGGATGAATAAAAGAAAAGAACAACTACAAGAAAAAGGGGCATCTCCCCTAATAAGACTCAAAATAAGGGGGTAGATGCCTAAAGCAAAGGAACCAAAAGCATTGCACTTTAACAACCATTTAGCTAACGAGTGGGCCAGCCTGCAGGCAGACATATACATTAGGAGAATTGGACAAAAGATTTTGCATATCAATGCAAATGGTCCTTATCGTCAATAAGGGGGAGTCGAGCTTGGGTTAGCAAGAGTTTCATGGCAGTTCTTAGAATCTGTCTCAATGGAAATAAATCCGGCCTTTAGACTACATGACAAAATCAAGACCCATTTAACTTTTATTGTATCAATTATAACTTGTCACCTCAACATTTGTAAAAAGTTTTGTATCCTTAGACTTATTAATAATTACATGCGAACTTTATGTTGATTTGTGTAATTGTGTAGTAAGTTATAGGAAAATTCTGTCCTTATTGTTATAAACATAATTTCTTTCAAAAACATTCTTACAATCCATTATCTGACAACTCAAACTAGTTTTAATCATGTGAATTACTTAGTAGTTATGTCTTATGTGACTCCATTAAATGACTACATAAATCACATCATTATAATACATGTAAATGATTTTATAAATCACATTAAGTATATCTTTATATTCCTTTAACCAGATTTGAAAACTTTATATCTTTATTGTCATTGTTAGTTATTATTGTAATACTTTTCTTCACTGAGAAGAAATGAAAAGGATGAGTAGAAATTGGCAATGGAATCTACCTGTTTGCCAACGTAGCCATTGATTCTGGCACTCGACATAATATTTGAGAAAATTCGATGGAGAAATAGAATTCGTTTTGTTTGAATTCATAGAAAAGGTCTTTTAATGATTTAGAACAATTGATGAAATCATTTTTAGTAAAATTTGCACCAGTACTTTTGTCTTGAGTAAGTTATAATTTGTTGGAATGATTTGCAGTATTTTTTTCCCCTTTCAAAATTGAAGTCCAAAGCTAGTAACAAAAGTTAACAAAGAAAAAGTTGTGGAATATTTTTTGTTCTCGTATTTTATATATCCTGGCTAGATTAAGTTTATTATCGTCTTCCTTGTTCTGGTATTTCCTCCAAACAAATACAAATAATATACCACCAGGCACCAGCTATCATTTAATTGTCAAGAATCTATATACAAACATATATACCATACCCTCTACTGTTCCACTTTCAGAATATACTAGAGGATCACATTTTAGATGCAATGAATGGTAAAATTGTTTAATTTTACAATTCATTACCCTCTTAGCTTTGCCAGGGATTGGACAGGACTCACAGGAGTTAGCTCTGTAAATGTGTAGGTTTAGAGCCAACTGTAGTGTGGTGTAGGAGGCTACATTTTGTTTATCGTAAAATATTTTTAGCTGAAAATATTTATGACAAAACAATTCATTTCACAGTGTTTAGTTGGTGGGGAAAATGCGGCCGAAAACACTAACACCATAACCAAAATGTATCATAGACAACAAGAAGTTACACATAACAACAAAAATTTTGTCAAAACCGCAAGAGGGTGGATTTGTGAGAGAGCTTGGGTCGCACGAGACAAGTGGGTGGATCAAAGAGAGAGAGAGTTGTGTGCAATGGGAAAGGTTGTGCGATGGTGGTGTGTCGCATGACGGGAGTGGGTGGATTGTGAGAAAGATTGACAGCCAAGGGAGAGATAGAGGTTGGGTCGCAATTGGTCTTGTCTTGTCACTTGTGTGGTGGTCGCCGGAGTGGTGATGTGGGTTGTGGCTTGGTCAAAGGTTGCCAAGGGTGGGTTGCAGTGGTAAGGGAGGTGAGAGGAGGAGGAGGGGTGAGAGAGAGGTTGGGTTTTGAGGCGTCAATTATTTTACTCTTGAGAGTGGGTTATTTTACAGCTAACTTGAAATATTTTCAAGTTGACTACTATTTTCAACTGAACTAAACACCCAGAAATAAGAAAAATATTTTCCATCGAAATAAACACAACATAATAAATTAAATTCAACTATTTGATTTTATTGACCAATAGGTGACATGTTAAATTTAGTTGTCTTTGAAAAATATTATATTAGGAGAGAGGTTAGGTTGTGAGGCTTGTTTTACTCGTGCGAGAGGGTTATTTAATTTTATGGTTAACCTGAAAATAAATTTCAATTGGCTACTATTTTCAGCTAAACCAAATAACCAAAAATAAAAAATTATTTTCCATCAAAATAACGCAGCATAACTATTGACAATAATTTACACGTTAAATTTAATTGTCATTAAAAATATAAGTCATTAAAAAGTATTACAGTGCTCTTATTACACTGCTCTTTTTTTTAGAGAGATCTTATTATTACACTGCTCTTATGATACCTTATAAAACTTTATAGATATAATAAAGTCTATAGATAGGATAAGATTTAAACTTATATTTATTTGAGTTTTGATAGATATAATATAATATCTGCTTCATTCTAAGACTTAGATTGTATACGCATACGTCATGGATAATAGAATGGCTTGAGGACATTTTATGATGACATTTTAGAGCCAAATGTATTTTATTTGAGTCCAAATCTTCTGTCTCACTTTCTCTACTCCATTCTATACTCCACAAATAAAAACTTGCCACATGTCTATCTACTTAATTAAATCCTAATTTTGTGGCTTTATTATTTCAGTTACCAAAATTAAATAAATAAAGAAAATAAGAAAAATCCAAAAGTCAACACATCCACCATTGTTCGCTGGAGCCATCAACACCTTCAGTCACAGCCATCCATTGGAACCGGAAAATTTTGGTCGTGATTTTCCTCATCACAAAGAGCACCTCAAAATATAGGGTTTGATATGACAAGTTTTTATTTCTCAAGAACCAAAGGTCGAAAAGATATAACGTTGTACAATTAGAAAGACAATAAAATAAAGAGTAGTTTTATTTGAAAACTATTATAGATTTTACATCACCCACCCAGCCACCCACTTTTAACTGATTGAATCAACCATATTACTGAGAAAGCCGAGAAAAGGAATGACAGAACATTAGACTTCGTTGGAGTTTGAAGGTCCGAGATTTGGCTTGGCTTTGTTTAGAGTTCCAAGATGGTACCTTACTTGGATGGCTGTGACTAGAGTAGTTGGTGGCTCCGGTGAATGAAGGTGGTGTTACTAGTGGTGAGATGTGTTGAATGTTGAGTTTTTCTTATTTTCTTTATTTATTTAATTTAGGTAAGTGAAATAAAGAAGCCACAAAATTAGGATTAATTAAGTAGATAGACATTTGGCAAGTTTTTATTTGTGGAGTATAGAGTGGAGTAGAGAAAGTGAGGCAGAAAATTTGGACTCATTTTATTTGAAGAGATTTTAGGATGACATTTAAGAGTCTGTATTTTAATTTTTAATTGAGGACATTTTAGAGTCGATATATTTTAATTAGTCACAGACAGTGATAATGAAAACCTTGGTGGTAACTCAACTAAAAAAGATAAGGCCATTTCGGATGTATTAAATTTCTTTAAGACCTTCTCGTCTCTCTACTCTCCATGTGTGTAAAAATAATTAGTATTCTACAAAAAAAAAAAAAAAAAAAAAAAAAAAAAAAAAAACTAAAAAAGGATATATACTTTCTTGTGTTCTAATCTATATATATATATAAAACCGAAGCCTCTGCTGGCACCACATTTTTCCACGTCAGTACAATATTTAAAAAATAAAAAATAAAAACATTATAACACTTTAAAACCCTAGCAACCTTACTCCTCTCTCAAGTTAAGAAATATAAAGCTATAGTTTCTACAAACTCTCTCTCTCCAAACATAAATATCAAATTCAACCCCTTTAATTTCTCTTTATATTTTGAGGCTTCTATAGAGTTATAGTGAGTTATGCTGATTTTGTTTTTTTTTTTGTGTGTGTGTATAGATGGTCATAATACTCCGGTATTCCAAGAGAAGTTTGTATTTTCGTTAATTGAAGGCCTTAGAGAGATAAGTGTTGCAGTTTGGAACAACAATACAAAAGACGATTTCATTGGCAGCATAAAGTAATTACTTTGTCTCATATTTTTGTTTTTGAATTGATTTTGTGTGCTTTTTAGACCCTTTTGGATCAATTTTGTTAATTGGGTGTTTTTTTTTTTTTTGATAGGGTCCAATTGGGGAAGGTTCTTTCAAAGGGTTATGACGACCGCACTTGGTGTCTGTATACTAAGAGTGGGGGGTAAGTGCTATAAATTACTAACCCTTTTAAGTGTATAATATGTTTCTAAAATTATCTATAATATTTTGTCCTCCGAAAATTTTATCTCTTTAATTTTAGTATATTGTGTTTCTTAAGCTATAGATAGATTTTCTTTGTTTCTTATTTTCAATAATAAATCATTTTATTGCAATACCGGTAATTGTTTGAGAAATCCAATATGTTCATATCTCTATAGAATAGAGAATAGTAGAAGCCAATTTTATTACAACTACTTAAATTAAGTTGACTTAATTCCGTACAATTACAAAGTATAGCATGAAAGATAATGGAATTAATTGTTGCAATTTTTATTTTCTTTCCATGTTTTGAATTTCCATGTTTTTATTGTTGATGAGAAATTAAGGCTCAGTTGCACAATATGTATAAATTCTTCAAAAGGCTACTGTAGGGACACGATTATTGGACGGCCCAAGAATGACGTTGGGGTCGTACATAAAAGATCCCTCACAATGTGATTTGTAGAGAGTGGGCTTAAAAGGCTTGCCTTTGGTCGTTGGGCAACGGTCTGGTCCTGATTTCAGGAGGGCTCATGTAGAAGGGAGTTCGGTCTGAACATCCAAGCCCTACGACGATGTAGCCTGAAGGGTTGGACTCCTCAGAATTAATCCGAGGAGTATTAAGTTCTTCGCCGTTCTTCTCCTCTTTTTTTCGCCTCCTCTCCTCTCTGAGGGATTCCACTACATTATATAGGTCTTTCGATCTTATCTGAGCCTTACACTTGTTGATCATCTAAGCCCCCACTTGAGCACCTGTCCTATCAGACATCTTTATCATCACCTTGTGAGTTGCAGTGGCCAAGACAGCACTGTTCAGGGGTCTTTTCCTCATTAATGCGGTCAGGAGAATGGTTGTGACTCATTTAATGTGGTGGCGGCAGCTTTCTATGAGATATTTTGGGTTTTATTCATTTTTATATGCTTGGAGGGTGAATTGTAATGGCTGGGGTGAGCTCTTGATCCAGACTTCGTAATGTCCGAGGAGGAGTTTCTCCTCGGACAGGTCTTCTTTACCGTAATTGGGCTCGAACGATGCTTGGACTATGACCTCTCCTCGGACAGGATGCTTCACGGACGGGCCCGTAATTTGACTAGCCCATCATTTTGGGCCAGGCCCCACAGCTACTTTAAATAGTAAGTTAATGTATCTCTTACATTTGGGTATTAGTTAGAATTATTTTCAAATGATTGTATCAATAAAAGTGAATGTGTATAAATTTTGTTTAACTATCCCGTGCATCGCACGGGTTAGCGACTAGTGATTCTAATGAAGAAAACTAAAAAAAGGATATATACTTTCTTGTGTTTCTAAAGATTCTAATGTTTCTAATGATTCTAATGGAGACATTCAGATAAATCCATTCTCCTGAGAATTGAATCATTGGAAAGAATATATATTCGGTATTAAGTTCATCCTAGCAACTAGGTTTGATTGGCGCAAGCTACATATGAATGTGTACATTGCTCAAATTTCTGAAGGCTCTGCTCTTTGATACTGTTGTTTCTGTTTTGGGCATTGGAATAACCAAAACTAAAGATTAGGGAATAATTGCCTGATAGAAGCCTTTCATAATCCATACATCCATGAAGGTCAAATTTTCAGAGAGCAAATACTTTCCCTTATTCACAAGGAAAGAACAGAAGTGGATCTTATTCACGACTCAAGATATAACTCCTGAACAAACCCTGATGAACAGAAACGAAGAGAAAAAAACGAAGAGTGGAATTAAACAACCAAAAAACTAAAACTAAAAGCTGGACAGATAAAAAGCTTCCAGCTAGCCATAGCTGGCCTTCTAATCAAACCATAACCATATCATTCCCAAAAGCTCTTGATGACCTTTGGCTCCCTCGCATGCTCATCTTCCCTTCTCTTAGTCTTGGTGTCCGGAGGTAGAGGTTCCTCCCTTCTCTTAGTCTTTGTATCCGGAGGTAGTATAACCCCGAAGGGCTGAGCATTATCTATGTCTTGCAACCTTTCTAAAGTAATGCCGAATGAAGCCGCCAGCTCAGGGCCCATCATTGCCCGGATCAGTGAGTTGGACCCAGCCAAGAACTGTGGTCGGTTCCTGTGTGCCGATGTTGTGAACCCAAAGAACTCAAGCGGACCAGATCTTGATGCAATTTGGCAGAATGGGAAGTATCTGGGCACAAAAAACACATCCCCTTCTGCAATCTCAGAACTCATAGCATTGGTTCCGTTTGGAAACACAATCTGTATTGTCCCACTTCCTCTTAGCACAATCCCATACTCTGTCGCAGTTGGATTCACATGCGGTGCCATCATCGCTCCCTGTCGCAAAGGTGTTCCACCATGTACACACATCAAAATTAAGATCCAGGTTTGCATGAATAACATATGAAGCTAATATAATCAAATATGCTACATGTGTTACAAGACATGATGCGTATGGGGCTAGGTAGTGTGAAGTATGTTTTACAGACAAAAAACTTAAAAGAGCATAGTTTCTTCGATTGAAATCTGATGCAATACCCACCGTGTGCAATTGCTCTCAACCGTTGATTGCTCTCAATGGTTGAGATTGAAAGTTGAGAAAGTAACATTCCTTCTCATCCATTAAATAAATATAAAAAAGTTAAAAAGGGAAGAAATTTAAAATTAAAAAAAAAAAAAAACTGTAAGAGAAATGAGAATAATTGCCTGAGATGACTGATTATAGTTTCTTATGTATGGTATTGCACAAGATCCTAACTGAATATAATTTCTTATATGTTAAAATTCAATAGGGTAAAACTTATATACATTATTTTGGATGCAATACATTAAGTTCCTCATTAAGTTCTTCAACTGCATTCAAACACTTAATTTGTTTTAAATTTAATTATTCTTGAAAAAAATAACACTATTCTTTATCTTATTGATCAATGCAACTAAATTTTTGAAGCCAAATGTTTGAATTGTTTAAATCAATTAAAGAACTTAATATATTGTACCTAAGGTATTATATCTAAGTTTTACCCATCCAACAACAATGTAACTACATTGATCAAATAACACCTTTTTATGTTGGGCAGACCAATACAACCACAACCACCCCATAATTGAGTGAATTTAATTGAGAACCTAAAGTACAATTCATAAGGAATTGCCATGCCTCTAGAGCCTGCCAAGTGAATTTTGTGTATTGTATGTGACATGATAACTAGGCAACCATATGCATGTCAAATTAGATTGTATAAAATGTAGTAGAAAACATGAAATATATATGGTTTTTGTAATGAATAAAGTTTTTAAACGGAAGAGAAGCAGAAGAAATTGGTTACCGCAGTGAGATTGACAAGATAAATGCCAATGCCAGAGTGTTTGAGAGGGCTATAATCATGTTTATCGAGAGCAACGCTCCATCCATAGTCGTTGCTGAAGTCAGGGTGTCTGTCGTAGAGGTTGTATGAGTCTGGGGTTTTGCCGTTTCCCTTGTCGCTTGTTCCCCTGTCGTCCCTTTTTTTGTTTTCGGTTTCCATTCCCAACATAGAATTCAAAAGCTTCCTCCATGACCAAGTTTGCTCTTCTTTTTGGGCAGGTTCTTCATGGGAGTCCATCAATTTCTTGAGGTGTTGTAGTCTGGCATGCCCTTTCATTTGCATGATTTTTGGCCATGGACTTGATGAGTGAGAATCGTTCAGGTATATGATGGGACCCCTTTTTAGCCCGAAGAGGTCTCTTAGTTCTGCGTATGATACCTGTGATGAATGTTTTGTAAGTAGCAGGCTTTAAGTAAATATAGTTCTATGAAGTGTTTGTCACGTGGTAATGTGTTATTGCAATCTAATTGCTGCTAATGAAGTAGTTTCCTTACGTTAAATGCACGTGAAAGTGTTTCAGGTTCAAATCCAGCAAGAACAGATTGTGGATAGGTTCCTCCACCAATGAAGAAAGACTGCAAAGTGAAAACTAAACAATGTTAGAGATCATAAAGAAAAAGAGGAAAAATTGAAACACAAACCATTAATTTACCATATATATATCTTGTTTGCTCAAATTCAATATTTTCATTTCAGAGTAGTTGTCAGTCACTTTGATACATGATGCATGTTTAACGGAGCAAGAAAGTCTGCTACGATCAAAACAAGCACTACTAAGTATAAAGTAGCTAGCTGATGATGTTACAGTCCTTGTACTTCAAATGGAAAATTGGTAAAAGGGCCAAATCAATCATCCATGGACCACCTAATTCCGTACTAAATCCATATCAAGGACTTCGGAAACTTAATTAGCATCAGCAAAACCTTAAATCCCTATCCAATTACCTGGAAAGTACCCACGCCCAAGCCCTCAGAAGGGTCAATGCTGCAAATAATGTGAAGCTTCTGCCCCTCCGCTGTGTTTACCAAGTAAAATGCAGAGCCAGCTGGAATATAGAACACATCCCCAGTTTTCAACCACCTCTCCCCCAGTTCATCTTCGTATATCAACCCAATCTTTGCTTCCCCTGCAAGAAAATATACATACAAATCCATCATCATCCAATTATCAAACACCCATCAAGGGGAAAAAGATCCCATTTGCTTCTGAAAATGATAGACATGGGAGAGTGCATTTCTTGGTAAAGATTTTGTAAACAAATGTACAAAATCTCCCCATTTTTTTGTAAGAATCTTGTAGTTAACAAATATACAAGAAATGGTCGCTAGAAAGAACTTTAAAATTTTAATTTTAAACAAGTTATCATTTCTTCATAAAGTCAAATAGAAATAAACAGATGGATTTGTTTTGCTGGAAAAATGTTTTCCCAATTCCAAGTACAGCTAAAAATGCTTTTCAAACACCCCCTCCCCCCCCCCAAAAAAAAAAAACATAGCCAGGATACTAGGGGTGTTTGGTACATGTGTTTGAAAACATGTGTTTTGTTGTTTGAAAATATGTGTGAAAATATGTGTGAGTAAAAAAATGTGTGGAAATACGTGTAATATTGTTTAAAAACTGAAAACATATATTAGAGTTTGTCTACCAAACAGCTCCTAGGGAGCTCTTAGGAGACGAACCCACCACGACTTAGTGAGATGAATCCATGGCCACCGCCCACTGACAACAATTAATCCCAATACCCTCCAACGTTTTTTTGTTTTTTTTTTAAATTTCAATTTAATTAAGTAGATTTTGATTATATTTTGTGAAATCATAAGAGATTTGATATTATAGATTTATTGGCATTATGGATTTTGTGAAATTATATTGTTAGTAGGGTGAATTTTGTGTTAATGAAAAATTTGTGATTCCAAGAAAATATTTTCCATTTTCTAAAAGCTATTTTTAGTGGCATTTGGTAACAAATTAAAAAACTGGCTTATTTTACTATTCAGCTTATTTATGTTACTATTCATTGTCCCATTGTACTTTTTGGTACTATTTATGAGTCCTACTATACTATTTCAGCTAATTTTTAGCTACATATATAGTACTTTCAGCAAAAAATTTTCAATTTCAATAAAATAAGCGGAACCTAAACAAACCCTTAGTGGAAAATATTAATTTTACCTTCAAACAAACATATAGAATTATAAAATTTTAAAAGGTGTGACATTATGTCCATCTTAAATCCATGGAGGAGTCAAAATAGGAGGATCTTGATCCCATCAGGTTATTACATTTATTTGTTCATCATTTTGAATGCGTCAGCTTATTTTGAAACCTGAAACCCATGCTATTTTTGCTAACAAAACATTAAACCAAGGCTTCCAAAATGCTAACCATGCTTATCAAAAAAAAAATGCTAACCATGCAACCCGTACAAAAAAGAAAACCATGCATGTGACACCTAGATTGCAAGAGCTGCAAAAGAAATTAGTGAAGGCAAAAAAAAAAAACATGCAACAGTTTTGGCCAATAGTTTATCATACACAGTACAATCCCTTAGAACTGTTACAGGCTAAGAGAAAGAAAGAAATGAATTTATGAAAAGTAATACCTCTGCGGATGAAGATGACCAAACTAGAGTCAAGATACTGAGGGATGAAGAGGGTCTTAGGCTCCATGGTGATAAACCCAATATGCAAAGGCCTATCCACAATTTTCCCAACAAAGCTCCTCACCACCTCCATCTCCCCTGCATCAGTTTTCACTACACGCTTTGAGTTTTGCAACAAAAACCCCTCTTCTGTACTCCACTCCTCTCTCTTTTCTCTCTCTCTCCTCCAGTCTTCTTCTTCTCCTTCTCCCTCTCTCCTCCAGTCTTTTCTTCCTTCTCCTTCTCTCTCCCTCCTCCCGTCATCTTCCCTTCCTTCTCGTTCCCTCTCCCTCCTCCTGTCTTCCCTTCCTTCGCTTTCCCCCCTCCAGTCTTCATCTTCAACAAAACTTACGACCATCGCCAAGCCATAGCAGAGTACAAGGACTAAGGCCAAAAGGGCCACTTTGTTTCCCATTTTTTTCATCGTGTCTCACACACACACGTACACACACTCTCAGTGAGTTTCACGGACTTTCTCTTTGTGATTTCTTAGACTGCTGGGGTAGCTGATGGGGTTTAAGAAGAGAGGAGGGAGAGAATCGTTAGGGACACGTGTTATCCATGCAGAGTTTGTGGGCTCGCTGGCGGGTTTTGGTTTAGACAACAGTTGAGATACGGGGGAGAAGTATCCGATCAGGGACAAAGTCTCTGCTGAATGTCTCAAACCCAAAAGCCAAAGTTATTGTAGTTTTTACTCCAAAAATAAATTAGAGACGTATTCCAATTTCTTATCTTTTCTTTTTTCCTCCCAAAGGGAGTCCAAATATGATTCCACGTTTTCAATCTCCAAAGCGAGTACGGATGTTCATCATTCCAATTTTAAAAATATACAAATTTTCATAACAATTTCATTACAAATTTTAATTAGTAACATGTGTTACACACTTACATGTTGTAATTTGAGTTCACCATCAAATTTTCTTTTTTAACCACCAATAATAGTCATTAACAACTTGCCACTTAGAATTTATTGTAAAATTGTTATAGATTTCTCTATATTTATTATATTAAAATCTAAATATAATCAGAATTTAAATAGAATCTAAATTAGTTTTTAATTTTACTTTAATTTTGTGTCCCTTGTCTAATTTAATTTTATTAATTTTGGTGTTAAAATAACCACCTCACTCACTTAAGTAAAAGATCATGTGAATCGTACCTAAGCACATGTTATAACCTAATTTTTCAATCATTTTTTCGTCCAAAAGCCAACGCAAATATATATTTCACTTTTTTTTTTTCCCTAGATTTCATTTTTTTTTTCCTCTCCTCTCTTCCAACATCTAAATCCACATTTGTTGATGAAAGTATGAAACTCATGGTAGTGCTAGCATAAATATATCCCATGTGGGGCCACAAGCTAGTTTTATATGAATTAAGAAAATAGAAAATCAACTAAGAAATTTAATTAATTCCAAATAATATTATCATCAAAATTAACATAGCAAAATATTAATTACGCAAAAAAACATAAAGATTTATATAGAAAACCCTTTCTCATTGAAGTAAAAAGTCAGGGTACCAATTCCGAATAAATTCACTGTTATTAAGTCAAATACAATATATATCCAAGTTTATGCTTAATTTGAGATTTACACCAAATATTATAATATATTCTCTATAGGAATTAATATGAACTCACATAAGATCTTCACTTACTTTGGATACAACAACTCAATATTTCTTTCTTCTTCTTCTTCTTCTTCTTCTTCTTCTTAATATGAACTCACATAAGATCTTCACTTACTTTGGATACAACAACTCAATATTCTTCTTCTTCTTCTTCTTCTTCTTTAGAATGTCTCATGGCTAAAGAATTAACCGTTTACTTTTTTTTTTGGTTACTCTTAGTGCCCGTTTGCTTTGGACGTTTTGTTGCTGAAGTGCGTCTGCGTTTTGGGCATGGGACCCATGCTACAGTAACACAGTAAACGCGTCCCCTTTTTTTTTTTTTTTTTTTTTGTTTTCTCGCGTTTCACTACTGTTCAGCCGTATATGTTGACTTTTCAACTGTGAACAGTGCATTTGTGCACTGTTCACGGACCCACAAATTCCACTTTTCACAATTTTTTTATTAAAAATGGGTCCCACGGTACTATTCACACATTTAAAAAATATTTTGCTACAGTGTTTTCAGTTTCAGTTTTCAGTTTCAGCAAAAATAAGCTCAATCCAAACGGACCCTTAGTCTTTTTTTTCTCTCTTGACGGCACTGCTCTCTCCTTTTTGCCAATAACTATTTATGTTTGCTTTAAGAAATGAAAACCTTTCTTGTTCCATCCATCTTCAAGTCAGGAAATGTAAGGTTGTTTGGGCCACTGCTGTTCGCCTTTTTTTGTTTAACTGGATAATATTTCTTGTTTTTTGCACAACAGGAAGGGGAATCCATCTCCATCGACGGATCCTTCTACTAAGCGAACAGGAAGTATATCCGAGATGGCGATAGCTCCCACCCTGTTACATTAGACATCCAATTGAGTTATAGAATGGGCTACATTCAAAATTCAATTGTCTAAAGACAAGAGACATTCCAATTACTACAGGTAGTTAAACAACAAGGATTTGGAACATGAAAAACTTGAGCAAGAATTTGCACAGCTGTTCACCATGGTTGGCTTGAGAATAAATGAATAATGCAAGAATTCACAAAGAAAATGTTGGAACAAATGAAGAACTTGTGCAACCAATGGTATCTAATGTTAGATATAGATTTTTTATTGGTGTAAAATTATAAAGAATATAATTCTAATTCCCATTTTTTGTGTTTGATACTTTGATTCTTGTTAATCACTCTTGATTGTAGCTGAGATTTTGTTGTCTGCAGCCAACTACTATTGGTTGATCAATAAAATTCTTTCAATGGTTTCATTTTTTAAATTCTTGAAACAAGTATCATAATTAACCTAAACCAACGCCATTCGATGATAAGTGAATCAAAATATTAGAAAAGATAAAGCATAATTCTGATACCATGTTGGAAAATAACAAAACATAACCTTTTTTTTTATGAACAAAACTTAACTTTGATACTACAATAAAGTGTATGGAAAAATATATATAATAAAATAAAGATAAGAGAGAGATAGGGAGTAGGGAATTAATATGGTTTGTTTTTAAAGGCCTACAACCATGATGACTCAAGGTTCTTAAATATAAATATTGTACGAGGCAGAGAATCAACTCGAGGAATGAAGCTAATCTCCCAAGCTCCCCTACTTGGAAAGGTATGAAGATAGGTGAGGATACTTTCAAGAAAGGGTTAAAGTGGATCCCAGGACACGAGAGCAACCTCAATTTTTGGGCTGATTGCTGGTCTAATCTTGGCTCCATTAGAGCCCTCATTCAGGGTCCTCTCCCTCTAGACTCGTCCACCCTCAAGCTTAAGGATGTGATATCTATGGGAAGATGGGATTGGTCGAAGATCCCTTTCAACCTCCCTTTAGGGATTAGAGAGGAAATCCAAGCAACCCCGATTCCCCTTCTAGCAAGGAGCAATGATAAGTTGGCATGGAAATTTTCTCCAAAAGGGAGTTTTGACATGGGGAGTGCTTATCTTATTGCCTCAAATCTTATGGAAGTAGAATCTTTTGCTGGATCTTGGATTTGGAAACTCCAAACGCTGCCTAGAATTCAGATGTTCATTTGGAGATGCATGCACAATAGTATTGCAGTCAAGGAGGTTATAGCAAAAAGAGGAATCCTTATTGATACTTCCTGCCCGATGTGCCATTCTGAAGCTGAAACTTTAACTCATGCCCTCCGGGATTGTAACATGGTGAAACCGATTTGGCTTAAACTTGAAACCAGCTGTCTGTGTCCTTCTTTCTTCTCCCAAGGCATTAAAGATTGGTTGATTTCTAATTCCAGCCTCAAGTCCTCCCAGAATGCAGCTGGTCTTCCTTGGAACATTCTCTTCCCTTATGCGATATGGATGATATGGAAGCAGAGAAACAATGTTTGTTTTTCCAACAAAAGGCCCAATCCGAATATTGATAAGGTGGTAACTAAATTAGCTACTGAGTTCTTGCTTTGTGGTGCGAAACCAAATCGTAACATTCATATGGTGGTTAAGCAAGTCAAATGGGAAAAACCAGATTTGGGTTGGTTTAAACTCAATACAGACGGTGCAGCAAATGGCTCGGCAGGTAATGCAGCTGGTGGTGGATTGATAAGGGATGACCGTGGCAATTGGGTGATGGGTTTTTCTAGGAAGATTGGAAGAGCTGACAGCTTTGTGGCTGAAATTTGGGCTTTCCGGGATGGTCTCCAGCTTTGCCATCATCTGAACATTGGTGCTGTTGTGATTGAACTTGATGCAAAGTCGCTGGTGGACGTTCTAAATAAGTCTTCTTGCTGCAATACTGTGATTTCTCCCCTGCTGGATGATTGCAAGCTCTTAATCGATCAATTCCCTTAGGTTCGTGTTGAGCATATTTTCTGGGAAGCCAACAAATGTGCGGATCGATTAGCTAAGTTTGGTCTGGCTCAATCTTTGGTTTTTTCTGTTCATTCTTTTTCCCCTCAAGAGCTGATCCCTCTGGTTGAGGCTGACTCCTTGGGTGTTTTCTGTAACAGGCTTTGTCCTGGCTCTGGTTTTTCCAGTTAGTTTTAATATAATTTCCTTTTGACCAAAAAAAAAAAAACATATTTATTATTAAAATTTATATTTTACAATGAATCTATTGAAAAATATTTCTAGTAGAAATCTTAGATAAACTTATAGTTACACTACCTGCACTACGAGTAAGATTATGATTACTTTACTTATATACTCTAAGTAAGATTAAATGTAATGAACATAAACTAGAGTAATATAATAGACTTGGGTTTTCACTAGGATTAATTGGATCTTGATATCTCTAAAATCTCCCTCAAACTTAAGGTGGAAGTTTGAGACAACTTGAGACTGGACAGAAAGTGAGACCTTGTAGGAAATTGTGATTGAATAGGATGTGGAGTAGAACAAGCAAAACCAAATTAAATGAAGCATAAACGACAAATTGGAACAAAGGTAGGACTCATGCAATGATTGAGGCTTGAATGTTGTTGAGTGTTATTGATTAGTGAAGTTGTATGAAATTTTTTTGTGTGAAGATGATAGAGAGACTCGTGAATAGAAAGAAAAACAACTAAGACTACTAATCAAAGGTTTAGTTTGAGTAACGCAACCTAAATATGATAAAGATGTATGACTAGAAAGAAAGATAACAGAGGATGCTATATCAATCATACTTGACCAAGATGGTTCAGAACACGTGATTAAAGGAAAGCTAAAGACCATGTGTAGAAGAAAGATGCACATGCCTATTGAGTGTAGTTGAGATTGTCAAGATTGTCCCGTTAAAAAATATCGAATACGAGAAATGCATATATGAGATTGGCATGACATTGTTCACTATAGAAAATAAATTGAGAGAAGCCTATATAGTGGCTTATAGCAATGGTGTGTGAGAGAACCTTAGCTTTGTCACAACAAAGAATATATTAGGATGAGCCTACAAAGTGACTAGTAGTAGTGGTGATAGATAAAACCTAGATCTAGTTATTAAAGATAGGGATTACTATAGGCTAGATACATTCGACTTTGATATCATATTAAAAAAAGATAAAACATAACTTTGATACAATGATAAAAGTGTATGAAAATTATAAATAATAAAAGTAAAGATGATAGAGGACATACAAATTAATATTGTTTCTTTATAATAAAAGCGGCTATGCTGCTACAGTGCTTCGGCACTATGCATCCAGAATGTTGGCACTATGCAGAACGGTAGCTGCAACAGTGCTTTGGTTTTTTTTTTTTTTTTTCCTTTTAAATATTGATGTAACCTAACATTTATATTGTAATACTAACACAATAAACTTCACAATATTTTCACAATTATTGACGTGATAATTTCTTACAAGTCGAAATAAAATAATAAAATATGAGACTGTAGCCAACCACAACTGAAAATAAATGTTTTATAATAAAAGCGGCTATGCCACTACAATGCTTCGGCACTGTGCATTCAAAGTGTTGGCACTATGCAGCAATGTAGCTCCAACAGTGCTTTGGTTTCGTGAGTCTTTTTTTATTTTATTTTAAATATTGATGTAAGCTGGCATTTATATTGTTATACTGACACAATAAATTTCACAATATTTTCACAATTATTGACGTGTCAATTTCTTATAAATCGAAATAAAATAATAAAATATGAGACTGTAGCCAACCATAACTGAAAATAAATGTTTAAAAAAAATGTTACAACACTTATTGTTATCACAATATTTTCACAATTGTTAAAATCTCAGTTTCTTATATATCAAATAAAAAAAATGCTAAATCCACAACATTTTAACATTAATTTCACAACAAATCATAAGTAAACTATTATTGATGGATAGCACTAGAGCTACAGTACTTTTAGTTTATTCAACTGGCACGGTAGCTACAATGCCTAAAGTTTTTTTTTTTTTTTTTTTTTTTTTTCAATAATCGGTTTGTGTTTTTTTTTTCTTTGAAATATTTATGTAAGCTGGCATATATATTGTTATACTGACACAACAAATTTCACAATATTTTCACAATTATTGACGTGCTAGTTTCTTATAAGTCAAAATAAAATAATAAAATATGAGACTATGACTAACCACAACTGAAAATAAATGTTTTGAGAAAGTGTTACAACACTTATTATTATCACAATATTTTCACAATTGTTGAGATCTCAGTTTCTTATAGATAAAAAAAAAAAAAAAAAAAATGCTAAGTCCACAACATTTTAACATTAATTTCTACCGTGCCTAAAGTTTTTTTTTTTTTTTTTCCTAGTAATCGGTTTGTGTTTTTTTTTTTTTTTTTTTTTTTTTTTAAATATTTATGTAAGCTGACATATATATTGTTATACCAACACAACAAATTTCACAATATTTTTACAAATATTGAAGTATCAATTTCTTACCAGTCGAAATAAAATAATAAAATATGACACTGTGACCAACCACAATTGAAAATAAATGTTTTGAGAATAACAATAACAATGTTATCAGTTTAAAACCAATAATAACTTGTCATTTAGAATTTGTTCTAAAAATGTTATGAATGTATCATTTCTCTCAAATAAAATAAAAAAATATCTATTCGGATCCTAAAAATGAAGATATTATGAAAATATTGTGATATTTTGTTGTATTCTTAGAGCATTTGCAGCAGTGTAGTTATAATGCTAAAATTTAGCTCCACAAACACAAAAATCTTGCTGCAACAGTGGAGCTAAATCTAAAAAATTTAGCTCCACTGCTACAGTGCACATCTAAAAATAGATGTGCACTGTTCATGAGGAGCAAAAAAAAATTTATTATTTTAATCATCCGGATGATTAAAATAATGCCTCTCCCTCTCTTTCACATTCACTCTCTCTCTCTCTCTCTCTCTCTCTCTCTCTCTCTCTCTCATCTTTGAAGTCTAAACATCACTCTCCCTCAATCCGGTCTCTCAGTCCCTCTCCGGTCTCACTCCCTCACTCCAGTCTCTCACTCTCGCACTCCGGCCGGCCTCTCACTCCCTCACTCCGGGCAACCTCTCACTCTCCCTCTCTCAACTCCGATTAGCCAAACCGCCGCTCTGTCACTCCGATCTCTCACTCTCTCAACTCCGATTGCCCAAGCCGCCGATCCACCGCTTCTGCCAACCCAGCTCGCTAATGTGATCGGTGCTTGCTCGTTGTGGGTTTTTTTTTTTTTTTTTTTTTTCTGTGGACTGGTAGTGGTGGTGGTGGTGTTGGTGGTGGTGGTGGTGGTGGCTGTGGTTGTGGCCGTGGCTAAGGAAAAAGAAGATTGGAGGTTTGGGTTTTTTTTTTTTTTTTTTTTTTTCCTGCTGTGGACTGGTGGCCGGTGGTGGTTGTGGATTTGTGGGTTCGATTTGGGTTGGTGTTTTTTTCTCTTGCTATGGACTGGTGGCCGGTGGTGGTGGAGGTGGTGGTTGTGGATTTGTGGGTTCGATTTGGGTTGGTGTTTTTTTTTTTTTTTCTTCTTTCTTGCTGTGGACTGGTGGCCGGTGGTGGTGGTGGAGGATGTTTGTGCTGTGTGGGGGTGGTGGAGGATGTTTGTGCTGTGGTGGTGGTGGTGATATATAATTTTATTATAGTAGAAATATTATTATTTTATTGAAGTAGAAATATTATTTTATTGTGATGAATATATTATTTTATTGTGTTGAAAGGTAAAATAGATCCACTGCTGCGGCATGTGTGTAGATAAAATAGATAAAGTAACTTTTGGTGGAGCTAAATTGCTAAAAATTTAGTTCCACTATTGTGGATGCTCTTAGACTTCTTTTTTAATATAATCAAATTGGGTGAGCCAAAGTTCACGGTTTTACACACAAAATTTATATTAATTTTCTTACTACTGGGGCTGCATGTGCAACACGTGCAGCCAATGCTAGTAATGTTAAAAATCTAAATCTACAGGGAAAGCCTTGATAGCTACGTATTTACCATTAAGGTTTTTGTTTCACTATTGTATTTACGAAGCCAATAAGCCCTTATGCGTACTTGCACTCAAGGGACATAAATGTACTCTTGTAAAGCGCAAGATACATAACCGGATGTGAAAGTAGCTTGAAATAAATATAATACTAATATTTACAAAGCCCAAGCCCAAGAAGTCCATATATGGTATGTGGCAGCAAATTTCAAGTGAGAGAGAAAATTGCAGCCTCTGCTTCCTTCTTGAGCTTAGCTTGTCCCGTAAGGAATATGCCATGCCCTGATATGGGTTTCGTTCAGCTTCTTCTAATTGCTTATTTCATGTGCTTAGCTTGCATTTTCAAATTGCTTGACATATAGATCTTCCCCGTTTGGTTAATGTTCGATGAATGGTCCCACGACAAACTGAGTGTCTCATCATAGTAAAGCATCCTTTCAATCGACATTCTAAAATTGAAAACAGTTTATTTCAAATTTCAATGGGAATACTAAAATTAAATTAACTAGTCGCTAACCCGTGCGATGCACGGGAAAACTATTAGAAAATAATAAAGCATGCATATATTAAAAGACAATTTAAGTTTATGTGTGCTTGCAAGGGATACATACCTAAATAGTTCTTGCAGTAGAAATAAAAGTCTTATCTTTGAGATAAAGAACTGATGTAAACAAACTAACCTTACATAAAACAAATTAAAAAAAAAAAAAAAAAAAAAAAAAAACATAAAACTGATGTCACAGGAAATTCAGCCACATAGTAGTAATATATAAATCTCTTAAAACCTAAACCTAAACCTAAACATAAGGACTAAATATATAAACAAACTAACCTTACAAAAGCTGAACTTTATAAGCTAAAATCTATACCGTGAGTTGTAGATCTTGAATGCTATACCGTGCGTTTAGAGCTTCCTACATCTGGAGAGAGAGAGAGTTTGCAGAAACCAAAGAAAATCTCTCTATAACTTAAGAAACACAATATACTAAAATCAAAGAGATAAAATTTTCAAAGGACAAAATATTATAGATCATTTAAAAGAATTTTGGTTTAATTCTTGAACACCGCAACTCCATAAAATTGGAAATTGATTATATGAGTATTCAATGGTGAACAAAGTACTATGTATTAATTAATATATAAACAAAACTAACCTTACAAAAGCTGAACTTTATAAGCTAAAATCTATATCGTGCATTGTAGATCTTGAATGCTTTAAGGCTTCCTACGTCTGGAGAGAGAGAGTTTGCAGAAACCGTGGCTTTATATTTCTTAACTTGAGAGAGGGGTAAGGTTGCTAGGGTTTTGTAGATCTTGAATGCTTTAGGGCTTCCTACGTCTGGAGAAAGAGAGAGTTTGCACAAACCGTGGCTTTATATTTCTTAACTTGAGAGATGGGTAAGGTTGCTAGGGTTTTGAGGAGTTATAATTTTTATTTATTTTTTATTTTTTATTTTACTAAAATCAAAGAGATAAAATTTTCAAAGGACAAAATATTATAGATCATTTAAAAGAATTTTGGTTTAATTCTTGAACACCGCAACTCCATAAAATTGGAAATTGATTATATGAGTATTCAATGGTGAACAAAGTACTATGTATTAATTAATATATAAACAAAACTAACCTTACAAAAGCTGAACTTTATAAGCTAAAATCTATATCGTGCATTGTAGATCTTGAATGCTTTAAGGCTTCCTACGTCTGGAGAGAGAGAGTTTGTAGAAACCGTGGCTTTATATTTCTTAACTTGAGAGAGGGGTAAGGTTGCTAGGGTTTTGTAGATCTTGAATGCTTTAGGACTTCCTACGTCTGGAGAAAGAGAGAGTTTACACAAACCGTGGCTTTATATTTCTTAACTTGAGAGATGGGTAAGGTTGCTAGGGTTTTGAGGAGTTATAATTTTTATTTATTTTTTATTTTTTAAATATTGTGCTGACGTGGAAAATTGTGGTGCCAGCAAAGGTTTCGGTTTTATATATATATATAGATTATCATTTTTTTTTCAAATGATGTTATGATTATTACCAACTTACTATATAAACCTTATCAATTGTTATGTCATCTTTTAAATATAAAAAAACAATAAAGTTGTAGGGACACGACTCTCAAACGGCCCAACAACGACGATGGGCTCGCGCGTGAAAGATCCCCCACAATAATATTTGTAGAGAGTGGGCTTGAAAGGCTAACGTTGGGTCACGGGGCGTTGGTATAGGCCGGACTTTAGGTGAACCAAGACAAGAAAAGGCTTTAATCTGGATACTCAGGCCTTACCCCTTTATGACTTGAGGGATTTGGCTCCTCGGATCATGTCCGAGGAGCACTAATGTTTTCTCCGGTTACCCGTCGATGGGTTCTCCATGGTGGAGTGCGTATACTATCCGGGCATTCTCATTCCTGGAGTTTTTTCCAAGAAGTGAGATGGGGATCCCCCCTTATTAGTTTACCTTTCCTTTTATACTAGCCTACGTTTGTTGTCCCTCGTCCACGTGTAGGGTCGATCTTTCCAGGACAGATATTTGTCCCATCAATCTAATCCCGAAATTGTTTGAGATGATCCATAAAGCCTAAAAATCCGGCTCTGTTAGGTGCAGTGTCATATCAGTGAAGGGTATTAAGGACAACTTCCCCCAAGATATTTTCTGATCTTTTAAGTTTGCTTGTATTCCACTTTCGTCAATGGGATTTTGGGTCTTCCGAGGACTGAGCGGTCCTCGGACGTATCTTCGGGCCACTTTGAGCTCACTATTTTTGGGCTTGGGCCCTGGTCTCCTTCAGTTAGGGGTTTGTGAACTCCCCATAAGCGAGCGGGCCGAACCCACAAACTATTGGACCCCACATTAGCCCCTCAAAACCCGGCTGTCCAACATCTTGGTTGGAAAGGTGGGTTTTGGTAATACCGAGCCTTTATTGTGGCTCATTTAATTCGGCCCTTGATCAACGTTGGCGACTCTTCACCTCCCCGAGGAATGCGCCGATCTACAAGATGTTTCCCTCGATTTACGCGTGATGCGCTTATTCCGTTTGGTTATCCGTAGCGTGCCTTTAATATCTTCCTTTTACGAGACATCCCAAATCTAACGGTTACTGATAGCGTGGGGGAACGAAACGGATGCACACTTATTCGCAGATTTCCTTGGGAACCAGAACATGTTACGTACCCTTGTCTTCCTCCCCTATATAAAGAGAGAAGACAAAAGGTGATTCTCTCATATCTGAACTCCTCAGGCCCTTCTCAGAGTTCACTTCTTCCATCTGGTTATTCCTTATCCAATAATACATCCACCATAGTAGTCCGCCATGAATAAATCATTCCTTTCTCAGAAACGCCATGCCCTAACAAAGCTTGAGATGGCTCGGTCGGGGCAGGGATCGCGGAGACTCAAGATTTGCCTCCCTCCTCTTTTAGCCAAAATCCGAAGCAGGGACTCGTCACATCCCACTTTCGGTGTGACTGAGTCGAAAACCTCCCTTGTCATCTCCATCCGCTCTCTCATGAGCATACCTAATATGACTCCCCTTTTCCCTCTTTTGCTCCTTTCTTATTTTCTTCATCTCTTCTCTCTTCTTCTCCTCCTTCTTGCTCATGTCCTCCATCTTCTTTTCCTTTTGTTTCCCTCAGCGGCAAGAGCTTGTTGAAGTGTTTCCATGTGTTCCAATTCTTCTTCCTTCCTCTTCTCCTTTTCTATACAAAGTTCTTCTGATATGAACAGTACTGAGACAAAGATTTTAGAGAGACTTTGAAGGCGAGTTTAAAGGACACCTGGCGGTTTACTTATCTGTATTACGGATGTGATTACTGCTTCGGCAGTTCATTTTTTGTATAGGCTTGCTTAAGCCCTTCTTTGTACGTTGTAATAACTTTTTTATATTAATAAAAGTTACTGTTATTCTATTTCGCATGTTTTGTTTATATGTTTTAATAAATTTGCAAGTTCTGCCCGGCACAGTAGTATAGCATTTGAAACAATGACAACTAAGGCCAAAATACTTGCTAATAAAAAGACGCCATAATAACTTTAACAAAATTATTATTCGACATAACAATCCGACCAGTGAGGAACGAGATTTACCTTAAAATTAGTCGAGATGGGGACTAAGTGTTCGATAAGGTGTAAGAAGTAGTCATCCGAGGACATGTCACCTTCCCAATGAACAATTTCCTTAGGCTAACGATCATCAGTTCGTTTCGCCATCTTCTTAACACACTGGCCTTAACTTTTTCTCGTATTTGAGCCGAGAAACTTCTCCATCCGAGCAGTTGATTTCCCAAAAGGCCTGAGTCCGAGGACTTCGCAAAGCCTGGGTTTTGTTTCGGACTTATACTTTTTCTTTTAGGTGCTTGGTTTCCCCATAGGCTTGAGTCCGAGGACCATGCAAGTCCTAGGTTCTGTCCAAGACTTATAAGATATCTTTTTTATGTTCCTGGCTTCCCTCTAGGCTTGAGTCCGAGGACCATGCAAGTCCTAGGTTCTGTCTAAGACTCTTTGAGTTCAGATTCTCCCTTTCATAAGGCATTTCCCAAGTCGCCGAGCAGGGGTTGTCCTCGGCCACGGCCATTGCTCGGCGTGGGCCACAGTACCTGGGCCCTCACGCAAAGCGGGCCTGGGCCGCGAATCCACTTAGCCCATGAATTAAGAGATATTTCTGCAACCTCTGGCCACGCGGTACTCTCTGATGTCATAATGACCGAGGTGCGCCTTTACGAGGCTCTTTAATCTTGTGGTTGCAGTTGATGTTGGAAGTTGAGCCAGAACTGTTTTGTCTGTAGCGTACCTTGGGATGCTGCGTGAGTTGACTGCCACCCCCTTATCTTTTCAAATAAACAGGAGGGGGAGAAAGTTGCTTTATATACGCACAACTCCTTCAGTTTTCTCCCATATCATAACTCCCACTTCCGGAGCTCTCCTCCCTTAACATAACATGTCTAAGGCAGTGGTTGGGAAGAAAGAACTCTCTCCGCCGCAGAAGCACCGTGTCCTCATGAGACTCAAAGTAGTAAGGTATGGGCACAGGAAGCATAAGTTTAGGAGAACACTCCATTTCGACCGAGGGGGAAGGGGGTCTCTCCCTTTTTTAGTCAAAATCCGAAGCAGGTTCTGTCAATGCCAGAATTTTGGTGTGGCAGAAGAAAGGTTTTCCGCCATCAGCGCCTCTGCTTTGCGGCAGGCGTATATTTAGAGAAAGCCCCTCAACTTCCGACTCCCTGCACCTTTCCTTCAACGGTGTCAGGCTCAAGTTGGGTCTCTTTTGCTGTTTGAGTTGTGGGCATGTGAAAGCATTGAGGAAGAACAAGGTCTTGGGGCTGTAGCCAACCTCTCCTCTGACCTACTTCCTCAGCTTCATTTTATTCTCTTGTATCTTCCTTTCTTTTCGGTTATGCAATGAGTTTTGACGCAAACTGATTCCAGCTTTTCATTGTACGCTGTACTATTTCTTTGTTTTAGTGATAATGGAAATTTCTTCACTTGTTTTGGATGCTGTTCCTTTGACTACACTACTCTGTGAGTGAGTGTGCCCCATGCGTGTGTTTCTTTTAGAATATTTAGAGCAAAATAGCTTGAAACATATTTTAACTAACTCCAATTTAACAATACTACCAGGCATTATATCGATAATTCATAGTAAATCAGACTTAGGAAACTAACCGGGATAACAGTCGAATATTCTGTGATAAGCATGTGAACACCGTCTAAGGCTGATAATCTCTAAATAATCCATC
Organism: Quercus robur; assembly: GCF_932294415.1. NCBI lineage: Eukaryota > Viridiplantae > Streptophyta > Magnoliopsida > Fagales > Fagaceae > Quercus > Quercus robur. The sequence goes on along the minus strand of NC_065534.1, from coordinate 36,239,420 downwards.
CGAGCAATCGACTGGGAAGTAGGGGACTCCGACGGTGCTTTTGTGTACTTGGTTTTCCCATAGGCTTGAGTCCGAGGATCATACAAGGCCTAGGTTCCGTCCAAAACTTACGGTTTTTATTTTGTGTACTTGGTTTCCCCATAGGCTTGGGTCCGAGGACCATGCAAGGCCTTGGTTCTGTCCAAAACTTGTAAGATCTCTTTTTTGTACTTGGTTTCCCCATAGGCTTGAGTCCGAGGACCATGCAAGGCCTTGGTTCTGTCCAAAACTTTTAAGATTTCCTGTTTGTACTTGGTTTCCCCATAGGCTTGGGTCCGAGGACCATGCAAGACCTTGGTTCTGTCCAAAACTTGTAGGATTTCTGGTTTGTACTTGGTTTCCCCATAGGCTTGGGTCCGGGGACCATGCAAGGCCTTGGTTCTGTCCAAAACTTTTAAGATTTCCTTTTTGTACTTGTTTTCCCCATAGGCTTGGGTCCGAGGACCATGCAAGGCCTTGGTTCTGTCCAAAACTTATGAGATCTCTTTTTTGTACTTGGTTTCCCCATAGGCTTGGATCCGAGGACCATGCAAGGCCTTGGTTCTGTCCAAAAATTTTAAGATTTCTTGTTTGTACTTGGTTTCCCCATAGGCTTGGGTCCGAGGACCATGCAAGGCCTTGGTTCTGTCCAAAACTTTTAAGATCTCTTTTTTGTACTTGGTTTCCCCATAGGCTTGGGTCCGAGGACCATGCAAGGCCTTGGTTCTGTCCAAAACTTTTAAGATTTCCTGTTTGTACTTGGTTTCCCCATAGGCTTGGGTCCGGGGACCATGCAAGGCCTTGGTTCTGTCCAAAACTTGTAAGATTTCTGGTTTGTACTTGGTTTCCCCATAGGCTTGGGTCCGGGGACCATGCAAGGCCTTGGTTCTGTCCAAAACTTTTAAGATTTCTTGTTTGTACTTGGTTTCCCCATAGGCTTGGGTCCGAGGACCATGCAAGGCCTTGGTTCTGTCCAAAACTTGTAAGATCTCTTTTTTGTACTTGGTTTCCCCATAGGCTTGGGTCCGAGGACCATGCAAGGCCTTGGTTCTGTCCAAAACTTTTAAGATCTCTTTTTTGTACTTGGTTTCCCCATAGGCTTGGGTCCGAGGACCATGCAAGGCCTTGGTTCTGTCCAAAACTTGTAAGATCTCTTTTTTGTACTTGGTTTCCCCATAGGCTTGGGTCCGAGGACCATGCAAGGCCTTGGTTCTGTCCAAAACTTGTAAGATCTCTTTTTTTTTAGTAGTCTTTTCTCTATACTTATTTATTTTTCACAGGTTAGCCCCCAGGCCAGGGAGGGGAGAGCTGGTTTGAGTCCGGAAGCCCCTAGAGCTGCCCGCGCCGTTAGCAGTGTAAGGCGTAGCCCCTCTCGTGAATCTCTGCTTGCGAGAGAGCTAACTCATGCGCCACCCGTGCCAACGCGCAAGCCTCCCCACAGACGGCGCCAATTGTAGGGACACGACTCTCAAACGGCCCAACAACGACGATGGGCTCGCGCGTGAAAGATCCCCCACAATAATATTTGTAGAGAGTGGGCTTGAAAGGCTAACGTTGGGTCACGGGGCGTTGGTATAGGCCGGACTTTAGGTGAACCAAGACAAGAAAAGGCTTTAATCTGGATACTCAGGCCTTACCCCTTTATGACTTGAGGGATTTGGCTCCTCGGATCATGTCCGAGGAGCACTAATGTTTTCTCCGGTTACCCGTCGATGGGTTCTCCATGGTGGAGTGCGTATACTATCCGGGCATTCTCATTCCTGGAGTTTTTTTCAGGAAGTGAGATGGGGATCCCCCCTTATTAGTTTACCTTTCCTTTTATACTAGCCTACGTTTGTTGTCCCTCGTCCACGTGTAGGGTCGATCTTTCCAGGACAGATATTTGTCCCATCAATCTAATCCCGAAATTGTTTGAGATGATCCATAAAGCCTAAAAATCCGGCTCTGTTAGGTGCAGTGTCATATCAGTGAAGGGTATTAAGGACAACTTCCCCCAAGATATTTTCTGATCTTTTAAGTTTGCTTGTATTCCACTTTCGTCAATGGGATTTTGGGTCTTCCGAGGACTGAGCGGTCCTCAGACGTATCTTCGGGCCACTTTGAGCTCACTATTTTTGGGCTTGGGCCCTGGTCTCCTTCAGTTAGGGGTTTGTGAACTCCCCATAAGCGAGCGGGCCGAACCCACAAACTATTGGACCCCACAAAAGTAATTCAAAATATTATTTATAAAAAAATGTTGGGAATGTTATAATTTTATTTTATGAGTTTTACAAACTGATGTATCAACTTTTAAATCAAAATAAAAATTAATTAAGAAATTACATAAATTACAATTATTATTATGTTAGTTTGTAATTATTTTTTTTTAGTAAAATTGGTAGTATTTTCACTCTTTTTTTTTTCTTGTGTGTAGAAATTGATACATCAGTTGGTAAATTCATACAATAAAATTTGCAATAACCATAACACATTATTTTTTGTTGATTATATTATTAAAGTATCATCAATTAGATTCATTGTTAGATCTTTTTGTTAGCTTTTTGTAGTATAATTAGAGGTAACTTAATAAAATTTCGTCAAAAATACTGTTTTTGTTTCTAAAGTTTGCAATGAAGTTCATTTTTAAACCCTAAATTTGAAAGAAAAAAAAAAATCATCCCTAAACTATTAAAAACGTTATATTTTCTATCTTTAAATGTTAAAATGATTTTTTTTTGTCCCTAATATATTAAAAAAAGCTTCTTCTTTTTTTTTTTTTTTTTTTTTTTTTTTTTTTTTTGTAAACTTAAAAAAGATGTTTCATATTATGCATTTGACTAATAGTTTCTTGCTTCCTATTCAACTTAAGTGTTCCTCTACACTAGAGTTCAAGTTAGACCTGGTGTAACTTTAAGTAATGTTATATTACCCAATATTTTTTTAATTAGATATGAATTTTGATAACTCCACTGCTAGATTACGTTATCTTCATATATTCTCTCCATGCTTGCAAAATTTAAAGATGATCAAAGATCAATAGCAATAGCAATAGCAATAGCAATGTCATCAATAAATTATTTAAATTCAAGTTTTTGTAATTTAAAATAATGCATACAAAATGTGTTTATGGATCGAATGCTAAATTACATCCGATTGGCATGAAATTTGGCATACATGTTAAGAACATATAGAACATGTAATTCAATGGTTGGATTTTCAAAATATGAAATAAAAAATAAGTTATTAGGTAATGTAATATTGCTTAGAATTACAATAGGTATAACTTAAACCCAACTCATCTATATATATATATATATATATATATATATATATATATATAGACACACACGACTTCATGTAAAAATAAGTTAAAAGTTTACAACTGTGGACAAAAGTCAAAAAGGTATAGATATAATATTTATAATAGGAGTCTGAATTTGATAAGAATGGAGTGTAAAACTCATGTTTTATACCATCTAATAAGAGATTGTCACATCAACGTTTTACTTAAAATTCAATACATTATACCATACTTAATAATATCTCAATAAACTTCCAATTTGGTTGGATTTATATATGGGTATTAGAATTAATTGAGTGTGGTTGTACTTTTTTCTTTTTTTGAGAAGGAACACAAACAGACAACACACACACACAAAGGGAATGGGGACAAAGGCATAATATCACACAACTTACCCACTACAAAAGTCAGTAACTCTTGTAGTGTGTATGAAGGCTTTATACCTGTTTTTGAACTCACTCTTAGGCGATGTGGGACTACCCACGTTTTTTTCTTTTGAGAAGGAACACAAACAGACAACACACACACAAGGAATGGGGATAAAGGCATAATATCACATAACTTACCCACTACAAAAGCAAGTAACTCTTGTAGTGTGTATGAAGGCTTTATACCTGTTTTTGAACTCACTCTTAGGCGATGTGGGACTACCCACGTTTTTTCTTTTGAGAAGGAACACAAACAGATAACACACACATAGGGAATGGGGATAAAGGCATAATATCACACAACTTACCCACTACAAAAGCCGGTAACTCTTGTAGTGTGTATGAAGGCTTTATACCTGTTTTTGAACTCACTCTTAGGTGATGTGGGACTGCCCACATTTTTTTCTTTTGAGAAGGAACACAAACAGACAAAACACACACAGGGAATGGGGACAAAGGCATAATATCACATAACTTGAGTGTGGTTGTACTTATTCTTAAATATGTGATAAGATGATATAATATATTAGGATTGAAAAGGTATAATATGAGTTTTACATTACATTCTTACAGAATTTAATCTCTTATAATAGTTGAGAGGTAAAGAAGAATTTTTAAAAGTTTAAAAATATAGAATGAACTCTATACAAATTATAGGAATTTAGGACATGTTTTCGTAAAGTGTAATAAACACATAATGTAATGACTATTCCTATGCTATGCTTCAGGAATTTTTTACTAAAATGATAAAAGTTCATCTCAAAAAAAAAATGATAAAAACGGAAAAGGAATGCTGATATTCAAAGAATCAAAGCAGATAAAAGACGTTGATAGTGCCTACTGTCTACTCGGCTAGCCCGCGCCGTAGAGTTGAGGTATAAGTGTTTCACACGCAAAGGCCACCCTCCGTTGAACTCAAAAATTAAAACATAAACTGATAAAGAGTGTACAAAAAAAGACAATATATATCAAGGTCCTGCGATGACTTGCCCCTAAAGCGTGGCGATCCCAACGGTCATTTCTCCACGCCGAGACTCACAAAATGAGCGAGACCGAGTCACTCTCCGAGTTACCCCTCAACAAAAACAACACCACCAAGAGCTTTTCTTCCGAGATCCCTATCGAGATCGAAATCGTGAGCGAAGAAGAAATGGCTCTACTCGAAGCAGCCTTAGCCTTAGCCTCAGTCCCTGCAAATGCAAGTGCTATTTGCTCACCACTTCGTAGTTTCCATGGCAAAGCGAGGTCTATTCAGTCAATTACTGTCCTTTCCAAGAGGACCTTCTCGGGTCATACCGAACCCGACATCGAGGATTCGGGCAATTTCGCCAGTACCCAGAAGAAGAATAAAAACAATGAGTCTTTTCTCCATCGCTTTCGAAAGAAGAAGGGCTTGTCTGTCACTGATATTACTTCCACGGTATTCAATGGGTTTGTTCTCAAGTTTTTGAATTTTGCTTTTGATATGAAAGATTTTCGTGGTCTGGCAAATGGGTCGGAATGGTTTTTGCTAGATTTTTGAGTTTGAGTTTAGTATGGTTTTGTTTTTTGAAGCTGTCGTGGTGATAAATAGTAAGTAAATGGTTTTTCTATGCTAAATTGCTGATGATATTTGATGAAAATGGGAACCATACTTTTGAATTTTGATAAGTGGAGCAAGTCAAGAAAATCATTTTTTTTTAAAAGCCATTTAACTAATTTTGGCATCTTCCAATAAATTCCATATATGATATATGGTTCATGGTTGTGTCACCACCAGCAAAATATAGTGTGTATTAGATTTGGTTGTAACTTGTTGTCTATGTGAATCAACAATTACTGTGAGTCTGTGATGTATTACAGAGAAAACTTGGAGGAGGCCTAAACTAGTTGTTGTAACTTAGATTATTGAAAATTTATCCGTTCTTGATGTGATCACCAGCGTAAATTTTATTAGCTTTATTATGAATGAATCCACTACAAATACATGTTGTGGTTATAGTTATGTCACCAATAGCTTAAGAGTAAAGTTGAGTTGCTCATGAAGTTCCATGAGCATTTCCCTGGTAAGCATCAGCATATGCGAATCATCATACATTTGGTTGTAGTTTGCTATCAACTTTTTTATTTGTGTGAAGTCCAGAATATAAAGGTTTTAGTGCGTCATCTTGATCTTTTTTTGTGTATTTGATGGCCAATTGGCCGAGGTACTTTCAATGAATTGACCACATAGAATTGACTTCCAGAATGATAGGAGTTTAAAACCTTTGCTCAATCTCTAGTCTTTCAATTCCTCTTGAGTTCATGAATGGAAACACATACTCATCCAGGTGGTTCATAAGTGAGAGAGTAATGCTGATACGAAAGTAGCAGAAGGATAGGATCATAGGGAAAAAAATCCACAAAATAGATCAGTCTTGTGAAGCAAATGCCAATACCTTTCTTGGCCTTTGATTTAGATCAACTGTGTGAAGCAAATGTTACTTATTTCACTGCTAGAGCAAGCACCTACCTATCTTCTGGATGTTAGAAGAAATTGAAGTGAATAAATTCAGCATTTACTAATAGTTTAAGCTGTTAGGACAACTGGTGGTTTATCATGGTATCAAAGCAGGTGGTCTTGAGTTTGAACCTTGTCTCCACCCTCCCACCCATAAAAAGTAAAAAATCCCACACAATTGGCCCCAATATTAAGGGAGATTCTGGACTCTTACATGAGGGGGAGTGTTTGAATAATGATTAAGTGACTAAATTCACCCTTTCTTATTAGCACTTAAACTTTTGGGACAAGTTTGAATTAATCAATGAGCACCTAATATTTGGAAACCCAAATAACATAATTTGATTTCCAATCTCGATGTTACACTTTCTGTGATCAAACCCAATCAGCAGACCTAATCTGATGTTGGTTTTACTCATAATTTTTTACTTCTAGCCTTAGTTGGATTACAATGTTTTAGGAGTAACTGGTCTGCTGGAAGTTAGGACTTTACCCTGAAGATCACACTCTCTCTCTCTCTCATATGCATGCTTGTTTTTGTCTGCAGATTAGGCCCTTTGGTACCTCCAAGATTAATATTATCTGTTATAGTAATTGTTGTCAAACTTTGTCCACACCCTTTTTCTCTTTTACTATTAAGTGTCAGGCTTAGATTACATTAATATATTTCTTTTTAATGTTGTTGGAAGTTAGAATTTTGGTGAACTTTATGACCATATTGCACATTACATTGTTGCAATATTTCATAGAGTGAAGTTCTGTATCTTGTGATGTCATGAAGATCACATTGGTTCTAATTATACTTCATCAACAGGAATGGTGTGAAAAACAAATGGAGTTTGTTCTCCTCCATGCCAAACGCAGAACTAATAAAGCTATGAAAACGGGTAGTGCTCGGCATGCAAAACTTGAAGAAGAGGTACATTTTTAGATTCCTGATATATAACTAATTCTGTTTCTCATAAAAAAATGAAAAAAAAAAAAATCTGTGTTGTGCATGCCTCTTGTTGCCTTGAACTTATGACTCCCTAAGTCTAAATGGTTTGTTTTTCTGGTCAATTTTGATAAACCTTATCATTGCTTGTACACTTAAAATGAGCTTTTATTCCTTTCTTTTAATTTTATGGGCAGACATTTTTGGCTTAAATTCCATTGCATGAAGTTTAGTTTATTAAAAATATTAGTTACTGTACTAAGTGAGAGCATAATTGCAAATTGTATACATTCTTATCTAGCCATTAGCTTGGCCTTGGAAATTCTTCTCTGATACACAATTGTATGTAGAATATTTTGCAGATCATTCAACTTATTTCTATGTTCGTTATCCTGAAATTTGGAGTAGCAAACCTGATTATTTTATTAGTACTTTCTATGTCCGCTTATGTTCACTGTATGTAATTATCCATCCTTGTTGTATATCTGACAGGTAGTGAAAAAAGTGAAAGTTCAAGTCAAATCTAAAGAAGACATATGGGCTCTGAAGTTTTTAAACTTTATTATTGGTGCAAATCAGTTATTGTTTGAAGGATTAACTCGTGAGCTGCCAATGTAAGTTCAGTCATCTTTGGCTATCTCAATTTCTAGGCTTCTAGTTTATCATGGTTTTTGCTAGCCCTCAATGGCCACATATCTATGCTTTTTCTGCACTTGCAAGTGGTTCATTATATAATTTGAAGCACATTGTGATAAATTTGAGTGAAATGTTGCTTTGTTCTCAATGCAGGACATAATTTTTGGAAAGTAAGTTAGATAAGGGTGTTACTATGTTGTTCCTGTAGAATTTAGATTTATCCATATTACTGGATATCATATCCTGATTGGGGGATTCATGGTGTGTAAAGTAGAGTAGTTAATGTATAGCAAATGGTAACTATGTCAAAGTTCCATGTGAATAAGCAGATATGCAGATAACATTTTAGTATGGGTTGGATATGAGTCCCATTTTGAAAAGATTGTTCTAACCATCAATTAAGTGCAAAAGATTTGATTGTTTGTTCGTTATTGTTTTGGCATTGCCCTAATCATGGAATGTACTGAAATCTGTATGGATAACAAAACTTGGAAAGCAATTTACAAAAGACCTCCTCTTTTGTTGGGAAGCATAGAGATGGTGCTTGTACATATGAAATACAATGGTTTTCTAGAAATTATGTGTGTGTGTATATATATATAACCCTTTTTTTGTCTCTCTCTTACTCTCACACCCACAAACACACGTGGAATGCATTTGGACCATTGGTCTTCATGTTTTCTTTCCCCCTTGCTGATGGACTATAATTGCTTATGGAATCAGAATAGGCTTTGCAGAAGGTGTATGGATGGTGGGAGTGATCGATGAGATCCGGATACCTGCCACAGAAACTGATAGAAACCCGATATTAGTTGACACAAAGACTCGTGTTCGAGACACTCTTCCTGCGGAACCGCAAAGAAGGAATGGAAGGTATGTTAGATGAAATTTTGTTAACTATTGTGTCAGAATAAAGTCATGACATTTGCATGTTTCTTGGCAGGCTTCAGTTAATGTGTTACAAGTATATATGGGACAATTTAGTTGCTGACAATTTCCCCTCTCAAAAGTTTTTTGATTTTTTTACGTTAAGTCCTTATTCTATCTTATCTGAAGAACTCAGGGAAAGAACTGCTGACTCAGGGTTCCCGGCAGACGTAAGGACTCTCTCTTTCTCCCTTAATTCATTAACTACATAATTTGAGAGATCAGGCTGCCCTATAGAGTGCATGTGATGTTTTCAACATCATTATGCACATCTTTGAGGTTCTCTGAATACGAAAAACAACAAATCCTTATTACATTGTATAGAGGTACTTAAACATGTTATTGAAAAATAAAGATATCACTAAAGATAATTTTAACAAAGTGAGAGCAGCTTCTTTTCATTCTGTTCTTTGATTTATTTTCAATGGTTTGTCTGGGAGATGTCTACCATGTAATTGGCATGAACCTTTACATAATTGTGAAATTGTGGATAGACATGTTCAGATAATTAAAAGAAGTCCATCCCTGCTTTTATATTTTATAAATTTTTATTTTATTTTATTTTCTTGTTTTCTACACAGACCCTTGATGACATAGTGAGACTCTTCAGAAATACATGTAGCATACTGCCCCCTGCTCATGACCAGCTTTTATTGAGGTGAGTATCTTGTTCTCTCTCTCTCTCTCTAGGCAAAATGGTTTTGCATATTTTTGTAGCTTGAGTTTTAGAAGTTTCTATTAATATACATGAACTACATACTAATTGGGCTTGGAACACACCTTATGAGATGTTGGCTTGAGATCCGCTAGAGTTCTTAGGGTAATGAATGGTAGAATTCTAAAAATCCTATTAAATAACTTAAAGATGCCAAAATAATGCTATTAAATGTTTGTTTCAATGACAAAACCTAAACCACTCATTTAACAATAGACCATTGAGCTCTATGATGAGTTCCCCCATAAACCTTGAAAGATCTCAATTTAATGGACGGTATTGGTAACCACTACAAGAGGCAGCCAATTCAATAAGAATTTCAGTTGGACCATCCTTCACCTTAATATTTTTGAATCAAAGGTTTTTGGTTCCAGTCAAAATTGGTTTGACTGTTAAGTCTACCTGAAAGCAGAGATTTTTTTTTTTTTTTTAATATTTTTATAAATAAAATTTAAAAAAATTGGCTACCCTGCTTTCGCTGATGTGGACTAGGCTTTCATGTGTTACTGCCTCAACGATAGCCATTTTCATCATGAATTTAGGAGGAACCTTTATAAGATACATTGGCAAATTCATACCTAGAGTAGGTTGTAGAGCTATATTGAAATGTGTGGGATACATACTGTACGATTGTGAATATTTTTTGTGATTTAGCAAGATATTTACTTGGTTGCTTTCAAGCAGATATGAATTCCAAAAAGATAATTCATTGCTTGGCGAAGATCACTTTGCCTTTGACTCTGATTGGCTCAAGAATCAAATTCATGGTTGTCTTGAGTTCTGGCTAGGGGAACGAGAAGCCTGTTACACTCCAGAAGAGGAGCGTTGGAAATGTCGGTTCTGTCAGTTTGCTTCTATCTGTCCTACAAACAATGGCCTTGATAGTACTCCAAGCCCCACAAACACCGGCCCTGATAGCACACCCCACAAACATGAACTCGAATAGTACACTAAGCTAGAAACAATGCTGACATTGTTGTAATCTCTCCCAATCCGTTTCCTAAATAACATGCGGTCTGTCTGCAAAGAAGCATAGATTTTTATGAAAGCTTCTTCGTGGTGTATTGCAGACCAGTGTTGGATCTGTCCTCTGGTATGTGCAATGATTAGGCATCAAATTGTATCTGTTGTAGGCAACAATGATTCTTTGTTGTAAAATTGATTGTTGCAAAACAAAATTCATTCTTTTTAAATATATGTATATCAACCTTGTTCTTTTTCTCTGAGTTTGTTTATGTTGCAAAGAGTTGACAGTTAGAAAGCACTTTGGACACAGCCCCCATAAAATTGCATATACCATTTTCAACATTGATCTTCAGCTTCTCTAATGATAGAGCTTATAAACTGCAACATTGATTCTCATATTTGTTTTTGGTATCAGTTGGTCTAGAGTTCAAAAGAATAATGAGATGTGCTCATGCCTCCTACAACACATTCCTTCTCTCCTCTGCACCCTCCTTTCTTACCTTTCTATCTCCGTATTTCATCTTCAACAAACTCACTGCCATTGCTAATCCATGCAATAGATCTCTGTTTCCTATAATTGCTTTTCCTCTCCCTCACATACTGTACGGAGTGTGACCTTCCGTATACTCTCACAATCCAGCGTATAAATGCACTATTCGAAAATAAAGGTAACAAGAGTGAGCTTCCCGTGAAGATAATAAAACAAGTATAATGGTAAAATATCTACAAATTTTATTATAAAATATTTATAAAATGATGTGACAATACATGTGATTGATAAATTTTAAAAACGTAATTAATAAATATTTGAATTATTTTAATGTAATCGATTACACATTATTTTATAAGTAATAGGTTTTGAGTAATGCTACAAATACAAATTATTTTACAACAATTTTACAAACTGTTGTTATGACCAACTTTTTACTGATTTTCATCTGAGCCCACGACCATCACATTTTTATTTACTAATAATCACTCACTAGATCGAACATTTGTAAAAAATTTACTAAAAAAATTTGTATCTCTAGCATTTTTCATAAGTTTTAGGCAATAAAAGTTATAGTATATATTCTATCTCAAAAAACAAAAAAGTCATAGTATATAAAGTTTAGCAACCAATGTGGCATAAATGTTTTAATTGGATTTTGATAATTGGTGACATGTCAATTTGTATCCTGTGTTAAAATGTGGTCTCCTATCATCACATTTAGAAAGAGGAAAGAGGATAAAATGGAGGAAAAAGAAGTCGTCATCTTTGCATGTTCTACTTTTTTCTTTTTTGGTTAACAGGCTTGAATATAAAATAGAACAAAACAGAGCAATATTACAAACTGGCCACAGAGGCCAATGTTGTGGCTATAAGCCTAAGGTCAGACCGACCATTAACATCCGACACAAGCAAATTAACTAAATCAACAGAGGATGGGGCATCAAAAATAACAAAATTTTCCCTCATAAAGCAAACCCTCCTAGCCAAAAAATCAGCGCATTTGTTCACCTCTCTGAAAACATGGACCACCCGGGCTTGTGTGAGCCTTGACAAGAGGGACCTGCAATCATGAAATAAAGGGGAGTGTTTTCTATTAAAACAATCATTGCTGTTAAGCATCTCCACTATTACCTTGGCATCAAGTTCCACTTCAAGAAAGTTTATTCCCAGCTGAATGGCTAAATATAGGCCATCTCTCAACGCCCACAACTCAGCCATCACACTTTGCATCTCCACTATTAGAACAATCTTTGCATGTTCTACTTTGCTTACTTATTAATGTTCCGTCCCTAAGCAAAGTACAACATTAATTTTATATATATATATATATATGAGAGCAGAGTTCTTTGCTTACTTTGCTTACTTATTAAGGCTCCACATAGTTCTTTTCTAAAGTAGGAGCACAAGGACAGAACCATGTAGGACATGTTTGGATTGAGTAATTTTTATCACTTATTACTCAATTCTAATCACTCTTAATCATTTTTTTTTGGGCCTACATCATTTCAACCTGTTAGGCTTGATTTTCTTTCTCACTTTTCATCACTCATAACCAAAAAAAAAAAAAAAAAAAAAAAAAAAAAAAAAAAAGGAAAAAGTCAGAGTGATTGAAAATGAGAACAAATTTTAGTGTTTTTAAATTATGAAAACAGAGTTACAATGGCAATTTAATAATTCTATAGAACTAAGTGGATCCCACCCACATGTTTTTAATTAAAAAAAAAAAAAATGAGAACAGAGTTCTTTGCTTACTTATTAAGGCTCCACGTAGTTCTTTTCTAAAGTAGAAGCATAGGGACAAAACCATGTAGGACATGTTTGGATTGAGTAATTTTTATCACTTATTACTCAATTCTCATCACCCTTAATCATTTTTTTTTTTTGGGCCTACATCATTTCAACCTATTAGGCTTGATTTTCTTTCTCACTTTTCATCACTCATAACCCAAAAAAAAAAAAAAAAAGTCAGAGTGATTGAAAATGAGAACAAATTTTAGTGTTTTTAAATTATGAAAACAGAGTTACAATGGCAATTTAATAATTCTATAGAACTAAGTGGATCCCACCCACATGTTTTTAATTTTAAAAAAAAAAAAAAATGAGAATAGAGTTCTTTGCTTACTTATTAAGGCTCCACATAGTTCTTTTCTAAAGTAGGAGCATACAGACGGAACCATGTAGGACATGTTTGGTTTGAGTAATTTTTATCACTTATTACTCAATTCTCATCACCCTTAATCAATTTTTTTTTTTTTTGGGCCTACATCATTTCAACATGTTAGGCTTGATTTTCTACTTTCATCACTCATAACAAAAGAAAAAAAAAAAAGTCTGAGTGATTGAAAATGAGAACAGATTTTAGTGTTTTTAAATTATGAAAACTGAATTACAATAGCAATGTAATAATTCTACTGAACTAAATGGATCCCACTCACATGTAAAGTCGCCATAAGTGGTAGAACAATAATGCTCACCAACAGGCAGCTATATTACTGTTCACTACCTACCTTTATTTTTTATTTTTCTCTCATTTCTCTTAAACTTTCACTTTTTCTTACCATTTTGAGTGATGAGATTTAAGTGTGGACATATGAAAATTGAGTTACCAAAATAAATAAATAAATATATATATATATATATATATATATTTATACATATATGAAAATTGAGGACCCTCGAACCAAACATGACCGTAGTTTCTGACTTTACACGAGAAAAAGTGAACCAATCACAATATTGTAGCCCCTAAAGTCAAGGAAATCCATAAAAGTAAAAGGCGTAAAGATTCAACTTAATCTGATTAACAAACTTGTTTAAGCCATTAATGCCCCAGGAAACTGCATTAATCGTTTTTAGAAGAGCTTAATAATAGTAGCTTTTTCGACTTCGTTTTCCATTCGTACACGTACAACACAACCCAACGCCAACGGGTCTGAAACTCAGGAACCTTCAGACCAAAGGAAGCTATAAAATGTTAAAAAAGATTCCACACCTGTAACGACTACTTTTACAAGCATTGCCAACGTTCATTTCATTTCTCCTCCTCGACTCTCTCTCTCTCATAGCCTAACTAGCTCTCGCAAAAATGAACGAGTCACACTTTGAGTTACCCTTTAGCACCACCACCAACTACAATAGCAACAGTAGTGGTGTTGACATTCCAACCGAGGTCGTGAGTGAAGATGAAATGGCTTCCATTGAAGCTGCCTTAGCCTTCGCTAGCTCTTCTCTATCTTCCTCTACAGTCGCTGAGCTCGATAACGAAGAAAAACTGGCTTCCATTGAAGCTTCCTTGGCCTCTACTCGCTCTTCACTCTCTTCCTCTGCAGTCCCTGCAATTTGTTCAACCTCTCAGTCTCAGTCTCAGTCTCAGTATGAGTCGTTCCAGAGAAACGCGAGGTCTATTCAGTCAATCACCCTCCGAGTCAAAAGGAGGTTCTCGTTTTGTACAGAACCCTCCGATATTGAAGATTTGGGAAGCCTTAGGAGTAACCAGAAGAAGAAGAGCAGAGTGGCTGGCTCGTTTTTCCACCGCTTTAGGAACAAGACTGGCTTGTTTGTCACAGATATCACTGCAACGGTATGGAGTTCTTTTTTTGGAGGGCTTTGGAAAACGGGTTTGATTTATTTTTATTAAATTTTCATGTTTAATTGTAGTTTGACCTTTGAAGATTACATTGTGACACATTGATTGATTGATTGATGTATATGTCTATATGACTTTGTTTGGGAATATTAGGCTAAATTGCAAAGTACACCCCTAATGTTTGAGAGTGATTGGATTTTAAACCACAACGTTTCAGAACTTTAATTTTACACCCTAATGTTTGGTTCCATTAGCAAATCACACCCCTGGTTAGATTTTGCTGTTAACTGCCAAGTTATCTTGTGGACGTGTTTTTTTTTTTTTTTTTTTTGGCTAAATAAGCTCAAAACGACACAGTTGCAATGGAAATGATGTGATGACTTGACACATGCTAAACGGCACCATTTTTCCCAAAGAGAAAACAAACAGAAAATCTAAAAATCCTAAATCTAAACCCATGAACCAGCCCTTAGCTCCCTAACCCACGAACCCAACCCTCCCTCCCTAACCCTTATAAACCCAGACAAATGATTACCGTGCTTTGATTTAGTGTCAGCCATAGCTGTGGTGGCTTGTTGGTCAACAGACTTGCAGACCGAGATTGAGCTATGGAAATAGACCATTTCAATACAACAAAACCCAAAAATTTAATCAGAAAAACCAAAACCCAACAATCCAATCGAAAAACCAGATTGAACCCACGATTCTAAACACAAAAACAAACCGACCCAGTTGGCCAAAAAGGCCAAAAGATTCAAACTTGAAATTCAAGTCCGGCTGAAAGATCAAGATTTGTCGGTGCCTACATATATAAAATAAACATACATATATTTATATAAATGATCGAAAATGAAGGTGAGAAATTGAAAATTAAGCTAAAGAGATGGAATTGAGTTAGGAAGAAAGAAGCAGAAGAACCAGAGAGGACAAGGAAGAGTCATTTATAGTGCTTTGCTCTAACACGATATCACAAAGTACCCGTCGCCGCCGCTACTACCGCCTTGGAGCTAACTTGGAGCCTTCGATGAACTTGCTCACGTCTGGGTTCATGATGCAAGGAGCTGGTTGCAGAGCCGATGGGTGGTCTGTGTTCATAAGGGTTAGGAAGGGAGGGTTGGGTTCGTGGGTTTAAATTTAGGATTTTTATATTTTTTGTTTGTTTTCTCTTTGGGCAAAACACTGTCGTTTAGCATGTGCCAAGTCATCACATCATTTCCATTGCAATTGTGTCGTTTTGAGCTTATTTAGCAAAAAAAAAAAAAACACATCAGCAAGATGACTTGACAGTTAACAGTAAAATCTAACTGGGGGTGTGATTTGCTAACGGAACCAAATATTGGGGTGTAAAATCAAAGTTCTAAAATGTTGGGGTGTAAAATCCAATCACCCCCAAACGTTAGGGGTGTACTTTGCAATTTAGCCGGAATATTATTCAAAACCACGAATTTAATTAATACTAGCCTCATTTCACATGAAATGAAGAATTTTTTTAGCCAAAAAATGAAAACTAATGTTTTTATTTTATATATATAATTTTTATTTTGAGAATCTAATTTATAATTGAATAAAGTAGTGAATAAAGTAATTTGAAAATTAATAAGAGATGACTTTATTTTTTATGTTATATTTTAGTAGGAGTTAGAGGTTTTTTTTATCAGATTAATTCTTTAGTTTTGTCTATACTTAAACATAAGAGTATAAGAGCATTTTTTAACACAAAAAAAAAAAAAAAAATGAAAATTCCAAATAGAGAAAGCCTTATAAATAGTAGTATAGATAAACTATTATTATGCGAGTGAATTGAGTGTTGCTTCTAGAGTACAGAATAATTACTAATTAACCATCACAATAATTACTAAAGAGTCAAATTCTTGTTTCCAAGACACCGAATTCTTTGGTTTCTTGCTGGAGAAGTTGAGCCCTTGAAATTATCACAAAGTTGCCTTAATAGGTTAGAGCCTTTTGTTTGTTGAAATGGTGATGGTTTTGGGTTGTAACTTGTAAGGCACAAGTTCCCTTTTCCTCCCTACAGTCCACTTTGGTGGGACTGACACTAGGTAATGGCCTTTAGGCTGCTAGATAATTAAGGTTGGTCATAAATTGGTTCTCAGTATATACAATGGAAATCCATGCATACTTATCAGTCAAATTGATTTGCTCATGAAGTGCATTGAAAGTTGTTGTTGTGAATCAGATGCTTCAGGATGTAGTTAAGCAATCGACTTCACCTCCATGAAGTTCAAATTGTATAGGTTCAAGTCTGCCAGCCCATCATCTTGATCTTGCTTGTGTATTGTATGGCCTTACTGTCTTGAATGGTTTACATCAAATTGACTCTTATGAATATGGCATTTCTTTTTCTCATTCCAAACTCCTTGATTAGATTCCTCTTGTCAGTCATCTACTGAGCATCCGGTAAGGTGGGAAAATGTACGCATATAGCTCATAAGTAAGAGAGTAAGCTGATATGAAAAAACAGGAGGGGACATCCTTCATGCTAATTGGTGGAAACACATATTCTTGTGGATCAGACATCCATTTCAGTCGCTGGTTTTGCAGGCATCTTTATGGGATAAAACCCTTTTTCGTCCCTACATTTTCACACGATTCTCACTTTGATTTTTAACTTTTTTTTTTCAATCGATTTTAGTTCCTATTCTGGAAAACGCGTCTCGTTTTTGTCCCCGACGTTACATCAGAGACGGAAATTGCACAGCTGGCAAATGGAAAAAAAAATTAAAATAATTAAAATAATTCCCACAAATGCCATGTCATTTTTTAAAAACAAAAAAAATTAATTTGTAAATTTTAACTAAATGAAAAAAAAAAAAAAGGAAAAAACTGAAATAAAAAAAAAAAAACCCAGAAAAGTAAGAAAATTCAAAAACCCAAAAAATTCAAAACCCAGAAGGAGAATAAGAACAAGAACAAACCCAGAAAATTATTTTTTAATCTCACTCTCTCTCTTCCTCTCACTTTCAGAGTTTCTCTCTTTCTCCCACGCTCTCTCCTCTCTTCCTCTCACCTTGAAAGCTTCTCCTCTCTTTCAATATTGGCTTTTGGGCCTCAGATCGGCGTGGCACAAATCAGCATGGAGGCTTTGGGTAGGTGGGATTCAGATTGCTGTGGTCTGCTCATGGGTAGTCGTGGCTCGCCGTGGGTGAGGTGGTCGTGGCTCATCGTGGGTGGGGTGGTCGTGGCTCGCCATAGGTGGTCTTGGCTCGCTGTGGGTCGGTTGGATTTGATGGGTTGGTTGGGTTGGATTTGATGGTGGCTGGGTTGGCCTTAGTGGTTGTTGGGTTGGTTTAGCTAGTGGGTTTGTGGCTTGGTAGAACTGAAGGGTATGGATCTTGGGTCTTGCGTGGGTCTCTGAAAACTGAAGCGTATGGATTTTAGTAGTTGTTTGTGGCTAGGTAGCGGGTTTGGGTATGAATCTCAGTGGTTTGGGTATGGAGGTTTGGTAGTGACAGTGGTATGAATTTTCTGGGTTTGTTCTTGTTCTCCTTCTCCTTCTAGGTTTTTGAATCTTCTGGGGTTTTGAATTTTCTTACTTTTCTTGGTTTTTATTTTTATTTCAGTTTTTTCCATTTTTTTTTCATTTAGTTAAAATTTTCACAAAACATCAAACACAAAAATCAAATCCAGATTTTCGGAATATGGGTTTGAATATAATTTTTTGGGTTTTAAATTTGTTGGGTTTGAAATTTGTTGTTCTTGCTGGGTTTGGTTTTTATTTCTGTTTTTAATTTTTTTATTTAGTTAAAATTAATAAATTAATTTTTTTAATTTAGAGGTTGACGTGGAACCACGTGGACACATGGTGCATTATTTTAATATTTTTAATTTATTTCGTTTGCCAGTTGTGCAATTTCTGTCTCTAATGTAACGTCGGGGACAAAAATGATACGCTTTTTCCAGAATAGGGATTAAATCGGTGGAAAAAAAAAGTTAGGGACCAAAATGAGAATTGGAGTGAAAATGTAGGGATGAAAAATGGTTTTATCCCTTTATTTATTTGGCAGCCCTTCTATAGGCAACCCAAACTACTAAACTGTATTTTCAATTTCTATTAAATTCTCTTGTACTACCCTACCAGCTGAGTACTCTCACAATGCCTATCAGTGAATAATGTTTGAAATCACACCTAGGAGGATTGCAAATCTAAACAGTAAAAGGTTGTGCTGGCAATTAGGAACTACCCAGAATTTATCCCTCTCTCTTCATATATTTTTTGGCCCTTTTAAGATGTTAAATCATATGTGCCAACTGAAAATTCAAGCTTAATATGTCGTGTTTTGTTGTAGAAAATTTTCTAATTTGTTCATTATTATTTGATTTAGTGAAGCGAAGTTATTAGTCCATGCAATTTTTCAAATTTGAAACATACTCATACCACTTTCATTCTCATTTCATGATCATGATAGGAATGGTGTGAAAAAAAAATGGAGTTTCGTCTTCTCTCTGGACAGAGAAAGAATACTGAAGCTATGAAAACAGGTCAAGCTCGCCATGCAAAACTTGAAGAAGAGGTATACAATTTGGCATATTTAACATTTTCTTTTTTAAGGTGCCCTTTTTTTGGTAAGTAAATAATTGGTGTTAAGTAAGTAATATTTGCAAAGTGACGGAGAACATAGATAGCATACTTGGACATAGTGATTACATATTAGACATCAACTAAATAATGTTCTAATTTGTTCATTATTATTTGATTTAGTGAAGCGAAGTTATTAGTCCATGCAACTTTTCAAATTTGAAACATACTCATATCACTTTCATTCTCATTTCATGATCATGATAGGAATGGTGTGAAAAAAAAAGGGAGTTTCGTCCTCTTTTTGGCCAGAGAAAGAATACTAAAGCTATGAAAACAGGTCGCGCTCGCCATGCAAAACTTGAAGAAGAGGTATACAATTTGGCATATTTAACATTTTCTTTTTCAAGGTGCCCTTTTTTTGGTAAGTAAATAATTGGTGTTAAGTAAGTAATATTTGCAAAGTGACGGAGAACATAGATAGCATACTTGGACATAGTAATTACATATTAGACATCAACTAAATAATTTTTTTGCTACACATTTTGGTCAGCAAACTGAATGCTTTGTTTTCTGTTGGTCACTTTGTTTGTCCTCCCAAACTCACTTTGTACAATAATCTGATCCTGATTGGATTTCTGGGTAGGTTGTAAAAAAATTGGATCTTCATGTCAAATCAGATGAGGATGCATGGGCTGTGAAGCTTACGAATTTTATAATTGGTGCAAATCAATTATTGCTTGACGGATTAACACGAGAGCTGCCACTGTAAGTTCAATCCTGTGTGGTTAAATCTAATTCAATTTCCTGCTCCTCATGGTTTAAATATCTTCCAACCATCACATGGCATATAATTATTTTCCCCTGATTGTGGTTGTTAACAAAATTCTGTTGGCCACAAAAGGGCATTAGGTTAGATTTTTTTAACGGGAGATCTATCCAGACTTTCAAATATCCTGTTTTTTTTCTTACAAGGCATATAGTAGAATATATATAAATATAATGTTCAGGGGAATAATTTTACCCTAAGACCCTGATATGAACTAATGGTACGGCCTGAATGTGAATCTGAGATTGTAAAGAGATGCTGACCTTAAAATTGAGTTCAATGTGACATGTTTCTGTATCTTAATCTAAGAATGATTGTCTTAAGAATGTCATTGGAACAGTACTAATAATTTAAAATCATTGTTTTAATGTTTTGGATATTTAAAATCTATATGGAAAATGAACGGTGAAGAAGAAATTTATAAATCATCCCCTTGCCTTTGGCAAAGCAATGGGGTTAGTTTGGTAATATTATGGTGATGATGATGATTATATACATATAGTTTTTTTTCCTGTTTTTAACTGAGACAATGGTTTTCTAAAATTTGATAAGAGGGCAATAAAAAAAAAATGGAGAACTGATCTTTAATATTTCTTTTTACCTTTCTGATGGACTATACTACACCAGAATAGGCTTTGCAGAAGGTGTCTGGATGGTGGGAATGGTTGATGAGGTTCGAATGCCAGTAACTGAAACTGATAGAAACCCGATCCTAGTTGACATCAAGACTCGTGTGCAAGATACACTTCCTGCAGAACCACAGAGAAGAAATGGAAGGTATGCAAATTAAAATGCTTATGTTTCAGAGTGATTGACGTAAGCAGCTGTTAGCTACTGCATCAACACAAAATCATGATGTGCACATTTCTATCTACAGGCTTCAGTTAATGTGCTACAAGTATCTGTGGGACAATTTAGTAGCTGATAGCTTCCCCTCAAAACAGTTTTTTGATTTCTTTTCCTTGGATCCATATTATACCTTATGCAAAGAAATTAGAGAGAACACAGCTAAGTCAGGGTTCCCTGTGGAGGTAAAGATCCTCTCTGTCTTGAATCATTAGTTACTTCAATCTAGAAATCAGAGATGCCATATTGCATGATGTTTTCTTTATCATTTTATGTATTTCTGGGACACCTTTTTAGGTGGAAATTATAATGTCATATCATAGTATTCAAGGAGTGCTCACAACGATACTCTTACTCTTCTAGCAAAGTGATGGGCGTTTCTTTTTCATTCTGTTATTTGGTTCATGGTTAGTGATTCATTTAGTCACAAACTTGCCAAGCAAATGGAATGAATCCATACATAATTGTAGAATGGTGAACAATGTAGGGTCAAGTTAAAGAGTTTTGCATAACTAACAACTCCAAAATCATGCTTTTATAGTTTGTTATTTTACTTTGGCTGTGCAGACCCTTGATGATGTGGTGAGATGTTATAGAAATATATGTAGCAAGCTGTCCCCTGCTAAACACGAGCTGTTATTGAGGTAAATGCAAAATTAATGTTGGTGATTTCTTTATATGAGTATTGTTTATGTTGAGGTAGCGGAGTTTTGATACCAATTGTAGTTAATATAGTCAATAATAGTGGGTTCATATGAAATAGAATAAAAAAAGTAGAACGAGCAGTCACATGGTGAACATGGAGATTTATGTTGTTCAGCCTTAGGCCAACATCCACAATGGCATTGAGGAGAAAGTTTCACTAAGAAAATAAGGAGATTACAATAGTGGCACAACATGCAAACTCTAAACACACCCAAAGAGCTCTTTTTTCACAAAAGCTCAAGATAAGAGAATTTAGCTTTTGACTATTTGCTGCTTGAGAAAAAAATGAAAGACTGAATATGTATATAGTTGGAGAAGCCAACTAAGTTGGCATGGTGGTATTCTAGTACCACTCAAACTTTGTTAAAATAGCCAACTTCACACTGGACTATTAAATTCATATGTGGCATTAGGTGCAATTAATGCACCTCATTCCTCATTAAGATCAAGCCACGTCATTAACAGGTTGCCCGTTTTTTATAGCTGAAATTATAGGAGCTGTCATTGAGATGCATGAACATGAAAGTGCCTTGGAATGTATTTTAGTTAGTCTTTGGAATACATAATAAAAGATGTTGGATGGGAACCATAGTGGGCCACACTAGCAAACTCACTAATCATACTAAGGAGTTGATTGTATAGAATAAATGAAAGTTTCTTCATGTCTGGGACCTATATTTAGCAACAGCTTATACCATTCTTTTAGCAAGATATTTATTTGGTTGGTTTGGGGCAGATATGAATACCAAAAAGATAATTCAGTGCTTGGTGAAGATCGTTTTGCATATGACTCTGATTGGCTCAAGAGTCAAATTATGAGCTGCCTTGAGTTTTGGCTGGGAGAGCGAGAAGCCAATTGCACTCCAAAGGAAGAGCGCTGGAAATGCTGGTTTTGTGAATTTTCTTGTGACTGTCCTACTAACACTAACCCCGATAGTACACAAGGCCCTATTACTGACAATCCAAATAGTACACCAAGCTAGAGAAGGCGCTGACCATCTCCTACATTGCTTTGATTAGCATCCTCAATAATGTTGCAGTAAGCAGATCATGCAACCTTTCCGCAAAGAGGCTACAGTTTTATTCAAGCTTCTTTGCCGTATATGCTGACCAGAGCCATATGGGCTAGCTATTGGGTCTGTTGTTAGGGATGTGCTATAATTATGTATTATATGTCTTATTTATGCATCAAATGTATCTGTTGTAGGTGATGCTTCATTGTTGTAAAATTGATTAGCTGATTGTTAACTTTTCATTATCATATACATCTCTCTCTCTCTTTCGTGTGGGTGTGTGTGACTGTGTCCTCATAGGTGATGTGTGTAAGCATAAGCGTGCATATCGTGGTTGTCATTTGACTCATACAAAGTTGAAGCTTGGCCTGCATTCAGAAATAGCCCCTTGAATTTGCAATGTAATGTAATTATCGTTGATGCTTTCCTAGGGAGAGCTAATAAACTGCAAGACGTATTTTCATTTTAGTCATTGTAGCTATTTGGGAATATGAACTCCGAAAACCAGAGGGATAATTATTTGTTGGTATAGAGCAAACATGGGTGTGCCTTTGGGAACATTGTAGTTAACTTATTTGCATAATGTTTATTAAAAGATATAAGTTTTTGATAACTTTTATATTAAAAATTTGTAACAAAAAGCTAGACTCTATCTTTTTTTTCTTTTTTCCAATAAAGTTAATTTTGTTAAAAAAATAAAAAATAAAAAAAGGCTGAGGCAAAAAAGTAAAGCAAAAAACTAAAAGCTAAGAACTTTTAGCAACATTATTGAATTCTTTTAAAAAAGCAACTTCTCCTCGTATAGTAAGAGGGACTATGGCACAAAATTTAGAGCCTGTTTGGTTTTTTTTTTTATTTTTTATTTTTTATTTTTTATTTTTTTATTATGGGAAAATGTAGAGCCTGTTTGCATAAAATGTTTTGTGCATCTGAAAATGTTAGACAATAGAAAAAGTTTTCCATAGTCAATGAAAAATTATACAAAAATAGCTAAAAACATTTTGGGCTTTTACTGAGCTCTCTCTCTCTCTCTCTGTCTCTCTCTGTCTGTCTCTCTCTCTCTCAATTTGTTCCCCTTCTCTCATTGTCATAGAGCTTGGAGACTGGAGATTCAAATCTGTCATGCTTCAGGCGTGAACAAAGTTAAAACTAAGGCTGTCAATCTAATGACAAAAATTTCATACAATTCATTTTTAATGTGATGTTCACTCACTTTCAATATCATCTTGCAATGCATGTTTGGATGCAAGAGGAGAGACAATAATAATCTCATGGATTTAGTATATGCATGATGTCTCTCATCGCATGTCAGACCGACCATTAACATCCAACACAAGCAAATTAACTAAATCAACAGAGGGTGAGGCATCAAAAATAACAAAATTTTCCCTAATAAAGCAACCCCTCCTAGCCAAAAAAAATCAGCGCATTTGTTCACCTCTCTGAAAACATGGACCACTCGGGCTTGTGTGAGCCTTGACAAGAGAGACCTGCAATCATGTTGTGCGCGCCAAAGACGAGGTTACTGGACTGAACCTCAATTGGGCTCACAACTTATTTGTATGGTGGGTTTGGGTATCCTACTTTAGGTCGTTCTAGATTTTGAGACTTGTGAGAGTGTCTTTTTTTTCGGGATACTCAGGCCCAAGGATCCCGAGCCTGAATGAGAAAGAAAGGGTTTGGTGGACTGGGCCTTGACTCACCGTAGCTAAATGGCTGTTTAAGAATCAAGTGAATGCAGAGAAATACTCCTGACAACATACAAAAAAAAATGACAAACAAGGATATCGAGGAGTGCCAGAAATTAACAACGTAAGCTCAGAAAGAAATAAAAGCAAGATTAGCAAGACGATAAAAAAAAAGTACTGTGGGGATCCTGGGAATTATGAAACAGTATTTCGTTAAGGCATTGTCTGTTTGATTACAGAAAGCTCACTAAGACGTGATACAAGGTCCAATCGAACTCAAAAATTGCAGCCTTGAATGGCTATTTCAGCCTTCAAAACTTGCGAAGTTTGATTCTCGTTGAATCCAAGTATGTACCATAGTTGCTTTTACAGGATATCGGGAAGCAGTATTTGTTTTTCCCTTAGTAATTTTTCTTTCTGCACAGATTTTCTGATAGTTTTTCCTAAAGAATCTCTTCTTTCTTATGTTTCTTTCTTTTTTTCTCGCTGCTTTCTTCACAACCCATCCCCTCCTTTTATAATGGAGTTTTCTGGGCGTCCCGGAGAACCATTGGTTCCCCTGTTTTGCTTTCCTGCGAACAGAGCACGTCTTGTCCCTGTTGTCTTGGTAAGTCCCTTTTCCGCTTCTTCTTATTCTTTCCTTTTCTTGGTTCTGATTCTTTTGAAAGCTTCTTGTTGGCTATCTTCTTTGGGAGTGCTGAGGTATGCCCTTCTCGGCATCCCCACTTCTGGTGCCTTCAGCTTTTCCTTTTCTTTCCTATTTGGGCGGAATCCCATCCTGCCTTTTTTAAAGATCGTTTGTTGTCATCCTTCTTCCCTGTCTTGGTTCCAGAAGGACTCTTCTGTCTGTGCCGTGAGAAGTCGCTCGCGTTTTTTGTTTTTCTTGTTTTTCTCTTTCTTTTTTCTTTCTCTGTCTTCTTTCTATCGAACTGTCCCGATCTTCCTTCTTCTTTGTGCCTGAAAGGATCCGCGTCTATTGATGGTGCCTGAGGATCCTTGCTTCTTATATTTTGCCGTGATCTTTTTTGGATGCTTTTCTTTTCTGGGCTTCGGGATCCTCTGGACCTTTCGTATAATTCCTTTGGACTTGGCTTCTTTTTTTTTTTCCTTCTGGGCTTAACTCATTCTTTTTGGGCTTAACTTATTCTTTCTTGGGCTTATTTTACTATGATTTTTTAGACCTCAACATTTAGCCCCCCGAGCTCGTGGGTTGCCTGAAGCCCACGCGTGAGTGATTTAGGTTTCCTAAGATTTTCGTGGGATCCCAGCTCGCTTCTGCTGCTTTTGGTCGCCTCCTTTTTTGCGTGTTGTGTTCTCTTGTAATTATTACTTTTCGCAGCTTCCTCTTTACACGGGACGTGGTAGTTGAGTATTTGAGGTAAAACTCTCCTACCCACTTATCTCGTTTCCCATTGCTTCTCATTAATAACTGCTGATTAATCTCCTCTTCAAATTAAATTTTTTGCAACTGGCGCGTCTTTTCATAAACTGTTTTTCCCAACTGCTACTTGCGCCTTTATTGTAGCCGTTTCATCTTATCATTTTGCTTCTCTGAACTTTTTCATTCCCTGAGTTTTTCTTCTTCTCTGTTACTCTGGTCTTCCCTTTTTCGCACTTTCAATCTCTTTTCTTCTCATAGTGTGTGCTGTTTCCATGGCTTCTTCTTCTTCTCGAAAGAGGAGAGAGCGCACTCCTAGTCCTTCTGAGGGTGAAGGTTCTTCTGGTTCTGCTCCGAGCGATTCTCACGAGGTTGCTGAGCGTCCGGCCTTCCCTTTACGGGATCCTTGGTATTCTCTCAGTTTATTTTTTCCTCATATATCTCATGGTGAGGCTCCTCCATCCCCTCACGTTTGGCTATTTTCTAGCCAGGCGGGTTTCGCTGGTTCCGCCCAGGTTCCTGACCCTAGGGAGATTTTCGATCTCCAGATCAGACAAGGAATCCGAGAGGCGGTTCCTATTTTCTTTGATTTTGTTCTGGGAAAGATTCAGGGTTGGCCTATATGGGTAGACAAGGAACTGTCTGATGCTGAGTTTGTGGGTTGTTTGGAGCGCGCTGGCATCCTAAAGGCAGTGGCTATTTCCAGAAACCTTGAGGGTTTCAGAGACGCCAAAGGGCTCAGACATCTGGTACGTCGTTGGTGTCCTTCCCTTCATACTTTTTTCTTTTCTACTGGTGAATTGACAATCACCTTGGAGGATGTGGTTAATAACTTCCTCCTCCCGATGTTTGGTGAAGAAAATCCCTTTGATATTGATCTTTCTGGTGAGGATCTCGTGGTAGAAGAGAAATTATTTGGTCATTTTGGTGGTCGCTCCGCCTCTCCTGGTGGTAAGCCGGCTAGGATAGGGAGATGGGTGATGACCCTCTCTCGTGAAAAGGATAAAGAAGTGAGGTGGGCCGGTTTCCTGGCCTTTTGGCTTAGTAAATTTTTGTTTAGTGAATTCCCTGGGTACGGAGTTAAGTCTTCGTTTTTTCCGTTGGCAATCAAGTTGGCTCGAGGTACCCAATATCCTTTGGCCCCTTTGTTTTTGGGTCATGTTTATTCTCAACTGGACCAGCTTCATGGAGATGAGGCTGAGGGTGACTCTTGCTATGTGATCACTTCATCTCTTCACTGTGCCATTCTTCAGATTTTCATGTGGGACCGTTCTGCAGCTACTTTGGCTAAGTGTAGAAATTTGAAGTTTGTGAAGGACAAGTTCCAAGGATCCCCCGACATAGTGAAGGGTCTTTGTGGCAATTCTACTGATGCCTTTCCCATTATTTTTCGTTGGATTAGCTTGAAAGGTGGTGGCCTCAATCTTGTGGAGTTGTTTGACCAAGCAGGGAGCTTGTATTGGAGATCCCCTCGTGAGTTTGGTCCTGGTTTTGCGTGTGATTCTGTGTTGTCTTCTTTTTTATCTTCAACAGGTAATACCTTTGACTTGCGCCGTGGTGATGAGGGCAGTCTGGCTTATCTCGCCTGCATTAGCCCCTCCTGGCTTCCTGTGCCTTCTTCAAGTGGCCCAAAATATACTCATTATTCAGCACACCGGGTGCTCCGACAGTTTGGTTTTGATCAGGACATTTCGCCAGTTTTTAAGGATGTGGTGCCATCCCTTCCTTCCTTGGATCCTTTCTTGAGGCTGTAGGCCTTTTCTTATTGGTCGCGGAGGAGCCCCCAGTTTGTAGTGCCTAACTCCCAGAGAGGAGTCTTTGCTTCCAGTGGCTATACCAGTTATTGGAGAAGAGTACAAAAATCTTTTGTTGACTATGTTGACACTGGTACAGTTCGGGAAGCCCCGAATTCTAGCATTGTCTCTGCTCCGACAGCCAATAGACGTTTATCCCTTCCTACTGCTGGGATTGTTTCTGCTGCTGCAAGCAGTAAAACTGGGTTTGCAGAGTGGCATGCCTCCAGGGGAGGCTGGGTAGCTTATGGACAGGATTTTCCTGAGGCCTAGCTGGGTGATAGTCTCATCATTGGTGCTTCCTCTGGGGTGCCCATCAAAAAGGGTGCAACAGAGACAATTAGTGTTGCTACTGCTAAAGGTAAGGATGTCAAGTTGAAGAAAATGAAAGCTGCTGATGTTGGTGAAAGTACAGGGGGTGTGGAGATAGGCTCTGAGGCGAAAAGAAGGAAAACGGGGAAATCTCAAGCACACTTGGCATCACAGGAAGGCAAGGATGTCAGGGAACCTTTAGTTTCAAGGACCCGGAAGAAGACCAAGGTAGAGTCTTCTTTTCCCCAGGTTCCTGTGACTGCTTCAGTCCATGGTTCTTTAGGATCCTCTGGTTTGGTATCCCAGCCTCCTTTAGGACCCTCTGGGCGTACTCGTAATAAGCAAAAGACTTCCAGAGAATCTGTAGAGAGAGAGAGAAGGGCAAGACTTCTTTCCTTCTTCTCTCTTTTTTTTTGTTGTTGTTGCACTCACTTTCTATTTTGCTGATGAGTGGTGATTTCCTTTGCAGTCCAAGCGCAAGTCTGATTACAAGAAGGGTAAGAGCCAATCTTCTGGAGACGACGTGGTACGTGTGTTCCCCCTTCTCCTATTCTTTCCCTTTTGCTCTGACATTGTGTTGTTAGCATTCCCTGCTGTTGTGTTTTTTTTTTACTTAGTATTGCCTTCTCTGCTTCTTCTTCCTTTAGGTGGAGGTATCCCCTCCTGTGACTGACAAGGCTCTGGGGGAGGAAACTGTCACAGCTCTTTCTGTCGTTTTTCCTGTTATGGGGGAGGAGCCCCCTACTGATGATCCCGCTGAGAAAACCGGGCAACCGATGCAAGGTTCCCAGGATTCTCAGGATCCCAAAGCTTCTAGGATCCCATCATCTCAAAGTCCCCATCTTGAACGTACTCCTAGTCCTATCAGGACTGTGTTTCCTCAATCCTTGTCAGATAAAGGTGCTTTGGGAGACACTCCTCTATCCAAACAAACAGGTAAACCTTGTTTCCTTGAAATAGCCTTATATTTTTTACTTTCTTTTCCAGTTTTTCTTGAATTCCCCTTTTTTTTTTTTCTTTAGGTCAAACCAGTGAGAAATCTGCTCCCAGTGTTGCCTCTTCTTTAGAATCAGAGAGCTCAAAAGGTGAGTGCAAGCTGCTCCCATCGTGTTTCTTTTTTCTTTCCCCCCCCCCCCCTTTTTTTTATGGCGAAGCCCCCTGCATCTATCCCTTCCTTTAGCCACTTTGCCATTGGTCCTTCACCTTTTCTTCAACTTGCTTTATGTTCCTTCCCAGAATCTTCGGGGAAGTCAGGAAATCAGGAAGAAGAGGTTCTGCCTCAAGAAGCTGGAACCGGTTTGTTCTTCTAAATCTGTTCTTCCTTTTCTTTTTCTTCTTTCTTCCTTTTTTTTTGAATACTGATACAGGCTTTGCAGGTTCTGAGCCTGTTATCCCTGAAGGAATTGTGAGACCTGTTGAAGTTGCTGACCTTCATCCAGAGCAAAAGGCTGCAAGTCCTCCGGTCTCTGCAAGTGGTGACACGGCGATGGGGGATGCCTCGAAGATGGCTGCCTCAGATCTTGATTCAAAGCTTTCCTCTTTCCTGGCTCGCTTTGATCTTTTGGAATTCAACAGTCTTCCTGCCAGCCACTTTCATGTTTTTGGGTCTTCTTATGGCAGCTTCTTGCGCTTTTCTGTTCCTGTGGAAGGCTTGCCGCTGCTAGAGAGCCTGCTCAAGAGTCACGGGGATTTTACCAGCGGCTTCAGGGGAGGCGTTTTTCTAGGCAATATTTTAATGGAGTTGCTGTGTGCTGTGTTGATTTCCCTAAGGAATTCCTCTGTAGATTCGTTGTCTGAAGAAAAGCTTCTGGAGTGGAGAGGGGTGGTGCAGGACCTTCTGGAGGCTAAGTTTAATT
Source organism: Quercus robur (assembly GCF_932294415.1). Lineage (NCBI taxonomy): Eukaryota > Viridiplantae > Streptophyta > Magnoliopsida > Fagales > Fagaceae > Quercus > Quercus robur. The sequence goes on along the minus strand of NC_065534.1, from coordinate 36,210,004 downwards.
TGTCTTTTCTGCTGGATCACTTGCGTCTGCTGGCTCATATGCTGTTTCAAAGGCAATCATTCAAGAGTATAGACACTGAGATAGCCGTTGCTGAGGAAGTTTTGGCTCATGCTCACAAAGTTTTACAAGATTTGAAAGTCAAGCGGCAGAGGATCCTTTCTACTTTGGCTGTTCCTGCTATTTCTCCAGATGCTTCTTTGTTGGCCGGCCTCATTCCTTAGCTTTTTTTTTTTTTTTATTTACATGAACAATTTGGGGTTGTATAAGTTTTTTTTTGAACATTGCTCTGCTCTTTGCTTTCTCAAAACTGCTTCTTATTTCTTAGTATGTGAATCTGCCTTTTTCCTTGGATATATATATTGTCTTTACTTTCTCGTGACTCTTTTCTTTTCTGAGTCCTGGACCATGGTTCCCACAGTCTTCACTGTAAGTTCTGGTCCAGGTACCTGGTGATTTATTGTGCAAGTACTGAACTGGGTACACTAGTATCCTTCTCTATGTATGTTTTTTTTTTTTGAGATACGGTCCCAGTTCATGAACTTTGACAGGTTCCCCCTTTGCCAAGTGCTAGGCTAGGTATCCTAGATATTTTCTTTTATTCTGTGATCCTAGACCTATGCACTTGGGACTGTTTGTGGGATATCTGAAATTATTTGTGAGGTGGATCCTGGGCCATATGTAAAAGGGTATTACATATTCTCCCCTTTTTTTTTTACTCAGGTATCCTTCCTTAAATTTATCCACATTTGGTCTTTGCAGTAAAGAAAAACTTAAATGTTGAAGAAACAGGAATTCCATTAAAACATGATCATTTTTTTTTTTAGGAACAAAGAAAAAGTCTTTTGGTGCAGCATTGACCACAAAGTGTCAATCTATCACATGTTCCTGAACAAAATTATCTTAGACCAGAATTCTTGATAAAGGCTGAAAAATAAAAAGACAAAAATAAAAGGAACTTAGCAGATAGTGAAGCTGATGAAAGGACCCTGAGGTACTGGGGATCCCCTTGTCCTTATGCATAATATTGCTTCAGCCATTTCCCGTTTATGGGTTCTGTCAGGACTGTTCCATCTTCTTTGGCAAGGTAATAATATCCACTTTCATGAGCTGCATTGATGATGTAGGGTCCTTCCCATTTTGGGGTGAACTTGGAAGGCCCTGGCAGGTTCCTCCTCACGTGCTCCGCCATCCTTAGCACTAATTGCCCTTTGGTGAACACTCTTGGGCGTACTGCTTGTGCATATGCTCTGGTCATTCTTTGCTGGTATCTTTGGCTCCTTTTCTTGGTCAGTTCCCTTTCTTCTTCTACTCCTTCCAGATCTACTAATCTCTTTTCATTGCCTGCGTCTTCACTTTCTCCCTGATTTTCTTCAAGAACTACCCTTGGTGTAGGAATGATTAACTCCACAGGGCTGATGGTCTCTGTTCCATAAACCAGGGAGAATGGGGAGAATCCTGTGGCTGTCTTTACAGAGCTCCTACATGCCCAAAGCACATCTGCCAGATGGTCACTCCATTTTCCTCCATACTCATGCTTCATTTTCCTAAGGATTTTTAATATTACCCTATTAGTAGCTTCAGCTTGGCCGTTTCCTTGTGGGTAGTATGGGGTAGATCTTCCATGCTTGATGTGGTATGCTTCAGTTAATCCCTTCATATCTTTGTTTATGAATGGGGTTCCATTGTCGCTGATCAATCTTATGGGGATCCCGAATCTTGTAATGATGTGGTCTCGAATGAAATTTGCTACAGCTTCTCCAGTAGCTTTTTTCAAAGGGATGGCCTCTACCCATTTTGTAAAGTACTCCGTGGCTGCCAGGATCCATATATAACCATTGGATGGAGGATTTATGGGCCCTATGAGATCGAGCCCCCAAGTATGAAAAGGCCATGGCGTCGTCATATCCTGTAGGACATTTGGGTGAGTGTGAATTGCATCTCCTAGGACTTGGCAAGCATGACATGTTTTGACCAGCTCCTCAGAGTCTCTTTTCATCGTTGGCCAGTAATACCCCAATAACAGTAACTGCTTATACAGCCTTCTCTTCCCTGGGTGACTTCCACAATCTCCAGAGTGCACCTCTCTGACTACTTCTCTAGCTTCCTTTGGTCCCAAGCACCTGAGGGGATCCCCATGGTATCCCTTTTTGAACAAAATGTCGTTCTGCAAGAAATACCTGCACGCTAGTTTTTTGAGCTTGTGGGCCAGTTCCTTGTCAGTTGGTAGGATCCCCTGAGCCAGGTATCCTATGAAAGGAACCCGCCAATCTTCTGCAATAAACACTGCGTAGCTTTCTTCTTTATCGATTGCCAAACGACATTCCTTGCATTTCCCCTGTATGATTGCTGCTTCCTTGTCCATATCTGGCCAGTAATACCCCATGCGTTGCATCCTTCTGTATAGGCTGACTTTTTCTGCAACTCCACATGCTTGGGCGTGTAATTCTTCTAGTTTCAACTTTCCTTCCTTCTCAGTGATACATCTGGACAGTATTCCTTCTGGCAGTCTTCTATACAATTCTCCTTCTATCTGGGTGTAATCCATTAGTTCTTTGATGTTCCCTCTAGGGCTCGCCTCTTTCATCCTTTCTTTGACTTCGTCCCTCCAGTCCCACTGTTTGGATTCCCCGGGGTACATCCCTTGGAGGATCCTTACAATAGAATGTTCCTGCCTTCCTATTTTTATCAGCGTATCCCTCCCATTAAATGGTATTTGGGATCCCAGGGTGGCGAGAGCATCTGCAAACCTGTTTTCACTTCTTTGAGTGTATTCTATGCTGAAGGTTTGAAATTCCATCTCCAGCCTTTGTGCCCAAGTCCTGTAGGCTGCTAAACTTTGCTCCCGTAGTGCAAAGTCACCTTTCACTTGGGAGACTACAAGATTAGAATCTCCCAGCACTCTCATATGTTTCACTCCTATGCTGAGTGCTATAGCCAACCCAGTTAAGTATGCCTCATACTCAGCTGCATTATTAGAGCATGAGAAACCAAGTTTGAAAGACAGGGGCATGATATCCCCATTTTCGCAGCTCAGTACAATTCCTACCCCATTTGAAGTTGCTGTAGCTGACCCGTCAAACCTCATGGTCCATTTCTTCCCTGGGATCTCCATCACTGCTACCTCACCAGGGATTTCTTCGCTCAGTGGGCCTTCTTCCTTTCCTGGGAATTGAGCTAGCAAATCTGCTATGGCCTGGCTCTTGACAGCCTTGGGGGTTCTTATACCTATATCATATTGTGAGAGCAACACTAGCCATTGTGCTATTCTTCCCGTGAGAAGGGGCTGGTGCAAGAGTGCTTTTATGGGGTGGGACTTGGTTACCAAGAGGATTTGGTGAGCTGAGAAGTACCTCTTCAACTTTTGGGATGCATAAACGATTACTAGGCAGGCTTTCTCTATTCTGGGATACCTGGTCTCGGTATCCTTGAGTGTTCTGCTTACATAATATATGGGTTGCTCATTTCCTTGGTCATCTTCTTGTGCCAGCAAAGCTCCTATTGCCTGAGAGTTTGATGCTAAGTATAGCAACAGAGGTCGCCCACGTACTGGTGCCTGGAGGGTGGGCAGATGGTTCATAATGCCCTGAATTCTTTGAAAAGCTTCCTGCTGCTCTGTTCCCCAGGTAAATTCATTTCCCTTTTTCAATAGTTTGGATAGGCCTGCTGTAGCTGAGGCTAAACCAGGCACAAACCTCCTGATATAGGAGACCCTTCCTAGGAAGCTTTTGAGTTCCCTAACAGTAGTTGGTCTTCTCATCGTGGCAATAGCTGTGGCCTTGGCTGGGTCCACGCTTATACCTTTGTGATGTACCAGGAACCCAAGGAACTTTCCAGCAGACACTCCAAAGGCGCACTTCATGGGGTTCATACGTAACTTGTATTTCCTGCATCTTTCAAAGACTTGCTCAAGTACTTGGAAATGTCCTGTTCTGGTTTTTGACTTGACCACAATATCGTCTACATAATCTTCCATCTCCTCATGCATCATGTCATGGAAAATGGCTGTCATGGTCCGTTGATACGTAGCCCCCGCATTTTTGAGGCCAAAGGGCATTACAGTGTAGTAGAAGTTCCCAATCGGAGTTCTGAATGCCGTCTTCTCTGCATCTTTGGCTGCCATGCGAATTTGATTGTATCCACTGTACCCATCCATAAACGAGAACATTGAGTTTCCTGCAGCTGAATCTACAAGGAGATCGATATTGGGCAAGGGGAACTCATCTTTAGGACATGCCTTGTTCAAGTTGCGAAAGTCTACACAGCAGCGGATTTGACCATTTTTCTTCTTCACAGGTACAATGTTGGAAAGCCATTTTAGGTGTTGGATGGGTTTGATAAAACCAGCCGTTAGTAATTTCTTGACCTCTTGGACTATTTGAGCTTCTACCTCAGTGTGAAAGACCCTGGCTGGTTGGACTACTTTCCTCACCCCTGGTTCCACATTAAGAGAATGGACTACCAACTCCGGGTCTAGACCAGGCATCTCATCATAAGTCCATGCAAACACATCTCTGTATTTTTGAAGTAAGGTTACCAGTTGTTCTCTTTCTTGAGCCACCAATCGACTGCTAATGAAAACAGGTCTTCGGGATCCTGGTTCTGTTCCCAGGTCTACTTCCTTTAGTTCTTCCTCAGGCTGAATCTGGGCCTCCTTAACTGGTTCTTCTGGGATTTCTTCTTGGGCCATCATGCAGCTTGGTGGTCCGGGACCTTCCTGCACAATGCATTCGGGTCCCGCGTACCTTCACAAACGATAAATTAACCTTCCCCCAGGTTCCCGCACCACCACACATTCTCGGGATCCTGAAGAGCTGGGCTCCCTCTTTTGTCTTTTTCTTTCTAAGAGGTTTCTCAGGTCACGGGTGCCCCTTCCTCCTTCTTCTTCTTCTAGGATAGGTGCCCCCGGGGTCCCCGGGGTGGGGTTCTCATCATCTGGCTCCAACTCATCATAAAACATCGTTTCTGCAAAGTTCACTTCTCCCTGGCTGAAAGGATTATGATTAGCAGGGATCCTTATGGGCCTCCCATTCAGTCTCCCTTTAATGCATTGATGGAACGTGGATGGAATAAGGCGATGTTTATGAAGCCACGGGCGTCCCAGCAGCACGTGATAAGAAACTTCTGCATTAATCACATGAAACCTTGTCAAAGCTATTATTGGCCCTACCCTTAAGGTTAGCTGTACGTATCCTTCTGTTGATTCCACCGATCCTCCAAATCCTGTTATCTCCATGAGGGTCCCTAGGATCCTTCTGTCAACTAAACCAACAGCTTCCAGGGTACTTAAGGCAATGAGGTTGAGTGATGCCCCCGTATCCACCAGTGCTCTTCTGACTTGAACACCGTTTATGGTGGCCATGAGATAAAGGGGTCTACGGTGGTCTGGGTGCTCAATTTCCATGTCTTCATCAGTGAAGGTTATTGCATTGGTTGTTTCCAGGAAAGCTCGACTAGCATGTGACTCAGCTGTAAAGCATTCCATCCCTGAATCTGCTGCTATGCTCATGAGAGACTCTGTGGCCACCCTTCTTGATTCTGGTCTGAATCCTAATTGATTGAATAATGACCTGAACTTAGGATTCTTCTGGAGGGTTCTGACTGTGCTCGGGTGGAAGGATCCTTCGGATTCTGCTGCTTCTGCTGGGTTCCCGTGTATTACTACTGCTACCACCCCTTTCCCTTTGTGGTTAGGCAAGGGGTTCCTCTGCACTTCTGGCTCCTTCTGAGTGAGTTCCAAGGTTTCTTCCCTCAACTTTTTGTGGAAGAGCCTGCGAAGGGTCCAACAGTCCTTAGTGGAGTGCTTCACATAATTATGAATTCTGCAAAATAAAGGATTCTTCCTTTCTTCCTCAGTTGGTGGCCTGGATACAGTGAATGGCCTGACAACCCCATCTCCAATCCATTTGTCTAGGACATGGCTTAACTCCTCAGCTGTGCATGGGATCACTGGTGGTTCCTCAAACACCTTCCCATCTGGTCTCTTCCTTTTCTCTCCTGTTGATGTTGTCATAGCTTGGGACGCGGGCAGCCTTTTTGTTCTCATGGTTTGCGCTGTCCTTCTGGTTCTCTGTAGCAGGTCAGCAAACTGTGTGATACATAAATTTTCAAGGTTGAGCCTGTAATCAAAAAGCATGTTGGCTATACAGGTCTCTACGAGCTCCTTTTCTTCATGGTCTCCATAGCAGTCTAGAGACACATCTTCGAATCTTTTAATAAACTGAACAGGATCTTCTCCAGGTCTCTGCCTCACCATCTGCAGGTTCTGGAAAGTGATTTTGTCTTCACCAGGGTAATATTTGGCGCAGAATTTTTCCATCATCTCATCCCAGGTCTTGATGGACCCGGGTCTCAGCGTGGTGTACCAGGTGTATGCCCTATCCACCAAAGATTTGGCAAATTCCCTTAGACATAATTCTTTGTCTCCTGCATAGGGGCCCATAGTGTGGACAAACCTGCTCACATGTTCCACGGCACTTCCATTCCTCCCATCGAAAGGATGGGACTTTGGGGGTTCGTATCCCTTAGGATATGGTTTGCCAAGAAGTTCTGGAGGGAACGGGGGATCCCGAGAGAATTGCTTGGGGATCCCTGAGAGTTTTTCCCTTTCCTGCTCCAGGAGGGCATTGACGTCTGCCAGTGTCAAATACTGAGGGTTGGCTCTTCCTCCCACTGCTGACCCTCCTTCTGGCTGGGTCCCATCTTGGTGGCCAGTAGGGGGAATGTTGTCTCTGACTTCCTGTGTCCTGCCTTCTTTGAGAAGACGAACTTCTTGCTCCAGATCCTTTAACATTGCTATCATCCTGGCCATTAGGTCCGGTTCCTGTCTTGCGTGTCTTTGTTCCGACACAACCTCCTGTTCCACCAAGGGTATCCCACCTCCTTGCCTGGAGACTTCCTCGTTTTCTCCTACAGGCTCAGAGGCCGTAGGTGGCACATTAGTTCCTTTGCTGTTTCTTTGTCTTGGAGGCATTCTCTGTGAAGGGATTGTTTCTTCCTTCTTCTTTGCCCAGTCCCCAGTGGAGTCGCCAAAATGTGAGAGTGTCTTTTTTTTCGGGATACTCAGGCCCAAGGATCCCGAGCCTGAATGAGAAAGAAAGGGTTTGGTGGACTGGGCCTTGACTCACCGCAGCTAAATGGCTGTTTAAGAATCAAGTGAATGCAGAGAAATACTCCTGACAACATACAAAAAAAAATGACAAACAAGGATATCGAGGAGTGCCAGAAATTAACAACGTAAGCTCAGAAAGAAATAAAAGCAAGATTAGCAAGACGATAAAAAAAAAGTACTGTGGGGATCCTGGGAATTATGAAACAGTATTTCGTTAAGGCATTGTCTGTTTGATTACAGAAAGCTCACTAAGACATGATACAAGGTCCAATCGAGCTCAAAAATTGCAGCCTTGAATGGCTATTTCAGCCTTCAAAACTTGCGAAGTTTGATTCTCGTTGAATCCGAGTATGTACCATAGTTGCTTTTACAGGATGTTGGGAAGCAGTATTTGTTTTTCCCTTAGTAATTTTTCTTTCTGCACAGATTTTCTGATAGTTTTTCCTAAAGAATCTCTTCTTTCTTATGTTTCTTTCTTTTTTTCTCGCTGCTTTCTTCACAACCCATCCCCTCCTTTTATAATGGAGTTTTCTGGGCGTCCCGGGGAACCATTGGTTCCCCTGTTTTGCTTTCCTGCGAACAGAGCACGTCTTGTCCCTGTTGTCTTGGTAAGTCCCTTTTCCGCTTCTTCTTATTCTTTCCTTTTCTTGGTTCTGATTCTTTTGAAAGCTTCTTGTTGGCTATCTTCTTTGGGAGTGCTGAGGTATGCCCTTCTCGGCATCCCCACTTCTGGTGCCTTCAGCTTTTCCTTTTCTTTCCTATTTGGGCGGAATCCCATCCTGCCTTTTTTAAAGATCGTTTGTTGTCATCCTTCTTCCCTGTCTTGGTTCCCCGAGGACTCTTATGTCTGTGCCGTGAGAAGTCGCTCGCGTTTTTTGTTTTTCTTGTTTTTCTCTTTCTTTTTTCTTTCTCTGTCTTCTTTCTATCGAACTGTCCCGATCTTCCTTCTTCTTTGTGCCTGAAAGGATCCGCGTCTATTGATGGTGCCTGAGGATCCTTGCTTCTTATATTTTGCCGTGATCTTTTTTGGATGCTTTTCTTTTCTGGGCTTCGGGATCCTCTGGACCTTTCGTATAATTCCTTTGGACTTGGCTTCTTTTTTTTTTTCCTTCTGGGCTTAACTCATTCTTTTTGGGCTTAACTTATTCTTTCTTGGGCTTATTTTACTATGATTTTTTAGACCTCAACAAGACTCAATAAGATCACTTTTCTCTCTTTCTCTGTGTTTCTTTCTCTAGACTCTCTTTCTCTCCCCAAAATTCCATCCCCTTTCCATTCTTTAGCTCCTCCTATTTATAGCCAATTATTAGTGGGGGGAATTATCATTACCTTTAAAACTAGTGCAATGAGAGGTCCAATGTTGTTAATTGTAAGTGGGTGTTTAGGTGTGAGTGCAACAAATGTGCTTGGCGGCAAAGTTTCCTAAGGCACTGCTAGGCACATACAGGGCGGTATGACCAAACATCTGCATATTGCTCGGGGACAACTTGCCGAGCAATATGCGAGCTGGAATCGGCTGTCTGCTTCTTAGGCATTTGAACAACACCCAGCTTGGGCTCGTAGGTTTTGTGGGCTTGGGCCGGGATCCCGAGCAGAGCAGAGGTTGGGCCCCTGGGTCATACTATTGATCCATGGCCCAAGGCCCAAATGGACTTGGATGTGAAGGGCCGTACACATGTAATAGAGGAGAGTGTTTTCTGTTAGAACAATCAGTGTTGTTAAGCATCTTCACTATTACCTTGGCATCAAGTTCCACTTCAAGAAAGTTTATTCCCCGTTGAATGGCTAAATATAGGCCATCTCTCAACGCCCACAACTCAGCCATCATACTTTGCATCTCCACTATTAGAACAACCTTTGCATGTTCTACTTTGCTTACTTATTAATGTTTCGTCCCTAAGCAAAGTACAACAATAATTTAAAAAAAAAAGAAAAAAAAAAAAGAAAAGAAAAGAGAGAACAGAGTTCTTTGTGTACTTATTAAGGCTCCATGTAGTTCTTTTCTAAAGTAGGAGCATAGGGATGGAACCATGTAGGACATGTTTGGTTTGAGTAATTTTTATCGCTTATTATTCAATTCTCATCACTTTTAATTTTTTTGTTTTGGACCTACGTCATTTCAACCTGTTAGGCTTGATTTTCTTTCTCACTTTTCATCGCTCATAACCAAAAAAAAAAAGTCAGAGTAATTGAAAATGATAACAAATTTTAGTGTTTTTAAATTATGACAATAGAATTACAATGACAATGTAATAATTCTATTGAACTAATTGGTTACTACCCACATGTAAAGTCGCCATAAGTGGCAGAGAAATAATGCTTACCAACAGCCAGTTACACTACTGTTCACTACCCGCCTTTATTTTTTATTTTTTATTTTTCTCTCATTTCTCTCTAACTTTCATTTTTTCTTACCATTTTGAATGAAGAGATTTGAACGTTGAAAATTGAGTTGCCAAAATAAATAAATAAATAAATATATATATATATATATATATATATATATATATATATGAAAATTGAGGACCCTCGAACCAAACATGGCCGTAGTTTTCGACTTTCCACGAGAAAAAGTGAACCACTCACAATATTTTAGCTCCTGAAAGTCAAGGGAATCCATAAAAGTAAAAGGCGTAAAGATTCAACTTAATCTGATTAACAAACTTGTTTAAGCCATTAATGCCCCAGGAAACTGCATTAATAGTTTTTAGAAGAGCTTAATAATTGTAGCTTTTTCGACTTCGTTTTCCATTCGTACAAGTACAACACAACCCAACGCCAACGGGTCTGAAACCCAGGAACCTTCATACCAAAGGAAGCTATAAAATGTTTAAAAAGATTCCACACCTGTAACGACTATTTTTACAATCATTGCCAACGTTCATTTCATTTCTCCTCCTCGACTCTCTCTCTCTCATAGCCTAGCTAGCTCTCGCAAAAATGAACGAGTCACACTCCGAGTTACCCTTTAACACCACCACCAACTACAATAGCAACAATAGTGGTGTTGACATTCCAACCGAGCTCGTGAGTGAAGAAGAAATGGCTTCCATTGAAGCTGCCTTAGCCTCCACTAGCTCTTCTCTATCTTCCTCTACAGTCGCTGAGCTCGTTAGCGAAGAAGAAATGGCTTCCATTGAAGCTGCCTTAGCATCCACATGCACTTTACTCTCTTCCTCTACAGCCTCTGTGCTCGTGAGCGAAGAAGAAATGGCTTCCATTGAAGCTTCCTTGGCCTCTACTCGCTCTTCACTCTCTTCCTCTGCAGTCCCTGCAATTTGTTCAACCTCTCAGTCTCGCTCTCACTCTCAGTATGAGTTCCAGAGAAACGCGAGGTCTATTCAGTCAATCACCCTCCGAGCCAAAAGAAGGATCTCGTTTTGTACAGAACCCTCCGATATTGAAGATTTGGGAAGCCTTAGGAGTAACCAGAAGAAGAAGAGCAGATTGGCTGACTCGTTTTTCCACCGCTTTAGGAACAAGACTGGCTTGTTTGTCAGAGATATCACTGCAACGGTATGGAGTTCTTTTTTTGGAGGGGTTTGGGAAATGGGTTTGATTTATTTTTGTTAATTTTCATGTTTAATTGTAGTTTGACCTTTGAAGATTACATTGTGACACATTGATTGATGTATATGTCTATATGACTTTGTTTGGGAATATTATTCAAAACCGTGAATTTAATTAGTACTAGCCTCATCTCATGTGCAATGATGCCTTTGTTGTTGTGAATCAGATGCTTCAGGATGTAGTTAAGCAATCGACTTCACCTCCATGAAGTTCAAATTGTATAGGTTCAAGTCTGCCAGCCCATCATCTTGATCTTGCTTGTGTATTGTATGGCCTTACTGTCTTGAATGGTTTACATCAAATTGACTCTTATGAATATGGCATTTCTTTTTCTCATTCCAAACTCCTTGATTAGATTCCTCTTGTCAGTCATCTACTGAGCATCCGGTAAGGTGGGAAAATGTACGCATATAGCTCATAAGTAAGAGAGTAAGCTGATATGAAAAAACAGGAGGGGACATCCTTCATGCTAATTGGTGGAAACACATATTCTTGTGGATCAGACATCCATTTCAGTCGCTGGTTTTGCAGGCATCTATTTATTTATTTGGCAGCCCTTCTATAGGCAACCCAAACTACTAAACTGTATTTTCAATTTCTATTAAATTCTCTTCTACTACCCAACCAGCTGAGTACTCTCACAATGCCTATCAGTGAATAATGTTTGAAATCACACCTAGGAGGATTGCAAATCTAACAGTAAAAGGTTGTGCTGGCAATTAGGAACTACCCAGAATTTATCCCTCTCTCTTCGTATATTTTTTGGCCCTTTTAAGATTTTAAATCATATGTGCCAACTGAAAATTCAAGCTTAATATGTCGTGTTTTGTTGTAGAAAATTTTCTAATTTGTTCATTATTATTTGATTTAGTGAAGCGAAGTTATTAGTCCATGCAAATTTTCAAATTTGAAACATACTCATATCACTTTCATTCTCATTTCATGATCATGATAGGAATGGTGTGAAAAACAAATGGAGTTTCGTCTTCTCTTTGGCCAGAGAAAGAATACTGAAGCTATGAAAATAGGTCGAGCTCGCCATGCAAAACTTGAAGAAGAGGTATACAATTTGGCATATTTAACATTTTCTTTTCTAAGGTGCCCTTTTTTTGGTAAGTAAATAATTGGTGTTAGTAATATTTGCAAAGTGACGGAGGACATAGATAGCATACTTGGACATAGTAATTACATATTAGACATCAACTAAATAATTTTTTTTCTACACATTTTGGTCAGCAAACTGAATGCTTTGTTTTCTGTTGGTCACTTTGTTTGTCCTCCCAAACTCACTTTGTACAATAATCTGATCCTGATTGGATTTCTGGGTAGGTTGTAAAAAAAGTGGATCTTCATGTCAAATCAGTTGAGGATGCATGGGCTGTGAAGCTTACGAATTTTATAATTGGTGCAAATCAATTATTGCTTGACGGATTAACACGAGAGCTGCCACTGTAAGTTCAATCCTGTGTGGTTAAATCTAATTCAATTTCCTGCTCCTCATGGTTTAAATATCTTCCAACCATCACATGGCATATAATTATTTTCCCCTGATTGTGGTTGTTAACAAAATTCTGTTGGCCACAAAAGGGCTTTAGGTTAGATTTTTTAATGGGAGATCTATCCAGACTTTCAAATATCCTGTTTTTTCTTACAAGGCATATAGTAGAATATATATAAATATAATGTTCAGGGGAATAATTTTACCCTGAGACCCTGATATGAACCAATGGTATGGCCTGAATGTGAATCTGAGATTGTAAAGATGCTGACCTTAAAATTGAGTTCAATGTGACATGTATCTGTATCTTAATCTAAGAATCATTGTCTTAAAAATGTCATTGGAACAGTACTAATCATTTAAAATCATTGTTTTAATGTTTTGGATATTTAAAATCTATATGGAAAATGAACGGTGAAGAAGAAATTTATAAATCATCCCCTTGCCTTTGGCAAAGCAATGGGGTTAGTTTGGTAATATTATGGTGATGATGATGATTATATACATATAATTTTTTTCCTGTTTTTAACTGAGACAATGGTTTTCTAAAATTTGATAAGAGGGCAATAAAAAAAATGGAGAACTGATCTTTAATATTTCTTTTTACCTTTCTGATGGACTATACTACACCAGAATAGGCTTTGCAGAAGGTGTCTGGATGGTGGGAATGGTTGATGAGGTTCGAATGCCAGTAACTGAAACTGATAGAAACCCGATCTTAGTTGACATCAAGACTCGTGTGCAAGATACACTTCCTGCAGAACCACAGAGAAGAAATGGAAGGTATACAAATTAAAATGCTTATGGTTCAGAGTGATTGACGTGAGCAGCTGTAAGCTACTGCATCAACACAAAATCATGATGTGCACATTTCTATCTACAGGCTTCAGTTAATGTGCTACAAGTATCTGTGGGACAATTTAGTAGCTGATAGCTTCCCTTCAAAACAGTTTTTTGATTTCTTTTCCTTGGATCTATATTATATCTTATCCAAAGAAATCAGAGAGAACACAGCTAAGTCAGGGTTCCCTGTGAAGGTAAAGATCCTCTCAGTCTTGAATTATTAGTTACTTCAATCTAGAAATCAGAGATGCCATATTGCATGATGTTCTCTTTATCATTTTATGTATTTCTGGGACACCTTTTTAGGTGGAAATTATAGTCATATCATAGTATTCAAGGAGTGCTTACAACGATGGGTGTTTCTTTTTCATTCTGTTATTGGGTTCATAGTTAGTGATTCATTTAGTCACATACTTACCAAGCAAATGGGATGAATCCATACATAATTATAGAATGGTGAACAATGTAGGGTCAAGTTAAAGAGTTTTGCATAACTAACAACTCCAAAATCATGCTTTTATAGTTTGTTATTTTACTTTGGCTGTGCAGACCCTTGATGATGTGGTGAGATGTTATAGAAATATATGTAGCAAGCTGTCCCCTGCTAAACACGAGCTGTTATTGAGGTAAATGCAAAATTAATGTTGGTGATTTCTTTATATGAGTATTGTTTGTGTTGAGGTAGCGGAGTTTTGATACCAATTGTAGTTAATATAGTCAATAATAGTGGGTTTATATGAAATAGAATAAAAAAAGTAGAACCAACAGTCACATAGTGAACATAGAGATTTATGTTGTTCAGCCTTAGGCCTACATCCACAATGGCATTGAGGAGAAAGTTTCACTAAGAAAATAAGGAGATTACAATAGTGGCACAACATGCAAACTCTAAACACACCCAAAGAGCTCTTTTTTCACAAAAGCTCAAGATAAGAGAATTTAGCTTTTGACTATTTGCTGCTTGACATAAAATGAAAGACTGAATATATATATAGTTGGAGAAGCCAACTAAGTTGGCATGGTGGTATTCTAGTACCACTCAAACTTTGTTAAAATAGCCAACCTCACACTGGACTATTAAATTCATATGTGGCATTATGTGCAATTAATGCACCTCATTCCTCATTAAGTTCAAGCCACGTCATTAACAGGTTGCCCATTTTTCATAGCTGAAATTATAGGAGCTGTCATTGAGATGCATGAACATGAAAGTGCCTTGGAATGTATTTTAGTTAGTCTTTGGAATACATAATAAAAGATGTTGGATGGGAACCATAATGGTCCACACTAGCAAACTCACTAATCATACTAAGGAGTTGATTGTGTAGAATAAATGAAAGTTTCTTCATGTCTGGGACCTATATTTAGCAACAGCTTATACCATTCTTATAGCAAGATATTTATTTGGTTGGTTTGGGGCAGATATGAATACCAAAAAGATAATTCAGTGCTTGGTGAAGATCGGTTTGCATATGACTCTGATTGGCTCAAGAGTCAAATTATGAGCTGCCTTGAGTTTTGGCTGGGAGAGCGAGAAGCCAATTGCACTCCAAAGGAAGAGCGCTGGAAATGCTGGTTTTGTGAATTTTCTTGTGTCTGTCCTACTAACACTAACCCCGATAATACACAAGGCCCTATTACTGACAATCCAAATAGTACACCAAGCTAGAGAAGGCGCTGACCTTCTCCTACATTGCTTTGATTAGCATCCTCAATAATGTTGCAGTAAGCAGATCATGCAACCTTTCCGCAAAGAGGCTACAGTTTTATTCAAGCTTCTTTGCCGTATATGCTGACCAGAGCCATATGGGCTAGCTATTGGGTCTGTTGTTAGGGATGTGCTATAATTATGTATTATATGTCTTATTTATGCATCAAATGTATCTGTTGTAGGTGATGATATTCATTGTTGTAAAATTGATTAGCTGATTGTACTTTTCATTATCATATACATCTCTCTCTCTTTTTCGTGTGGGTGTGTGACTGTGTCCTCAAAGGTGATGTGTGCAAGCATAAGCGTGCATTTTGTGGTTGTTATTTGACTCAGAAATAGCCCCTTGAATTTGCAATGTAATGAAATTATCGTTGATGCTTTCCTTGGGAGAGCTAATAAACTGCAAGACGTATTTTCATTTTAGTCATTGTAGCTATTTGGGAATATGAACTCCGAAAACCAGAGGGAGAATTATTTGTTAGTATAGAGTAAACATGGGTGTGCATTTGGGAACATTGTAGTTTATGATAACTTATTTGCATAATGTTTATCAAAAGATAATAGTTTTTGATAACTTTTATATTAAAAATATGTAACAAAAAGCTAGACGCTATCTTTTTTTTCTTTTTTCCAATAAAGTTAATTTTGTTAAAAAAAAAAAAAAATCCAAAAAAGGCTGAAACAAAAAAGGAAAGCAAAAAACTAAAAACTAAGAACTTTTAACAACATTATTGAATTCTTTTAAAAAAGCAACTACTCCTCGTATAGTAAGAGGGACTATGGTACAAAATGTAGAGCCTGCAGTTTGCATAAAATGTTTTGTGCATCTTAAAATGTTAGACAATAGAAAAAGTTTTCCGTCAATGAAAAATTATATAAAAATAGCTGAAAACATTTTGGGCTCTCTCTCTCTCTCTCTCTCTCTCTCTCTCTCTCTCTCTCTCTCTCTCTCTCTCTCTCTCTCTCTCTCTCAAATTGTTCCCCTTCTCTCATTGTCATAGAGCTTAGAGACTGGAGATTCAAATCCATCATGCTTCAGGCATGAACAAAGTTAAAACTAAGGCTGTCAATTTAATGACAAAAATTTCATACAATTCATTTTTAATGTCATGTTCACTCACTTTCAATATCATCTTGCAATGCATGTTTGGATGCAAGAGGAGAGACAATAATAATCTCTTGGATTTAGTATATTCATGATGTCTCTCATCGCATGTTATGAGATGATGCATCTCCTAAATGCACAAAAATGAAATTGTTTTTAGTTTTATAAGTAAAAAATATAAGATTGTTAGAAGCTCAATTCCGATGTCAAAATTCTTATAGGTCAAATGGTACACCTTGGTCTTTTTAAAGAAGATGTCAAATATTCAAAGTTCAAATCCCCTTCCCCCCACAACTATCAAATTATAATTCTTAAAAAAAAAAAATCTTGATCAGGATCATAGCATATTGTTAGATTCTAAACTAAAACTATTATTTGTTTAAATTTAAGCCTTATAGCTTGTTGTCAAAAAAAACTTACTCAATTAGTTGACATTTCTTAATCTTTAAAATGAAAATATCCAGGTTCAAATAGTATCATTTTTCATTCTAACTAAAAAAAAAAAAAAACCTTAGAGCCTTTTGACTTGGGCCGATACTTATAACTCGGGTATTTGTTTGAATATATCGGGCCTAATAAAGAAAACCTCCCAAATGGTAACGGACTGAATTCCCCCAAAATTCCAATTCGGTGCCCCAAACAAAACCCCTAATTTCCTAATCAAACAAATTCCCGTCGAAACTACCTGTCGCCGTCGCCTTCGCCCTCGCATTCGCATTCGCAGGTATGAGTTTCTCTTTCAAAAGATATTGTTTGCAATGTGAAAATTCAATATCTGTTTATTTTTAGTTCTGTTATTTATCAAACATTTCTTATTCATGACCTACTTCCAAATGCAACCTATAATCAGTAGCTTATTTTTATTCAATCTAAGCTCATATAGTAACATGGAATCCTAATTTCATTACATTTCAATGGACTTATTATTTCAATTAAATTTTTGATGGATTTTTTTTCTTTTGTATTGCTTTGTATTTTCTGGTACGTGTTGCTTGCGTTTTAGATTGTTTTGCTTAATTGATGTAATATGTTTTGGGTGCGTTTGTATAAGCTGTTGCGAAACGGCGTTTTGGGTTTAAAATGAGCCTTTGTAAAAAAAAGAAAAAAAAAAGGCTATGATGAGTTGCTGTTGCGAAATGGCATTTTAGGTTTTAAAAATGCTCTTTTAGGCTCCCAAATTGCCTAACCAAATGGACTCTTTTGGGTGATTTGGGTTGTATTTTGCATATTTGGAATCTGTATTGGTGCAATTAGAAGTTTGCTTAGTTGTTGAAGGTTTCTAGTTTGAAGTGTGCTCCTCTTGTTTGGTTTTTTTTTTAAGGGAATTGTGATGATTGTTTTTTCTAATAAAATAGCAGAAAGTTTTATTAGATTAAAGAAACTTAAAGATTTACATCAGTTTGTATTACATTTCATAAACAATTCGGAATTGTTTCCTGCCAAACTTTATCTTCTCCTAGCTGAGTTACTAACTGGGTGGCTCAGCCAATCTCCATGCTGCTACATTAAAAGTTTTTCAAATATAATTTCTAATAACCTTTAAAATAAATATTCATTACATTTTACATATAATAAAAAAAAAAAAATTTAATTTCTTCTTTTTTGTACATATAAGATAACTGATATTATGTAGATAATCTTGAATTATATGCATTTATGTACTTGATCTAATTCTATTTTGTGCGTGGCACAGATTTATAGCTAGTCATACATAGAAGTAATACAAGCACTGACAGAACAGTCTGAAAGTGACTAAGATAACCAAAGCAGTAGGGACTCGTTTCCATGGCACAAAACGGTAGTGTGAGAAAGAGGGGGCCGAACATTCTGGTGACAGGAACGCCTGGGACGGGCAAGACAACGACATCATCTGCTTTAGCAGAAGCCACCCAGCTCCGCCACATTATCATCGGTGATTTGGTCAAGGAGAAGAACCTCCATGATGGCTGGGATGACGAGCTTGACTGTTACGTCATCAATGAAGACCTCGTAATTTTATAAACCTTATTTCTTATTGTACTTGTTTCTATATATGTTGTGATACTTAGAGGGCTGTTGGTTTTTCATATTGAAATTTTTACATTTGATGCTGAAGGCATAATTTAGACCAAAAAAGTTCAGCGTTGAGGATTTAACTTTGTTATACATGAACTATACACTTAAAACTGAATAAATAAATTGGATTTGAGGTAATTAAAATGCATTGTTTTAAGTCTGCCATATGCAGAATGTCTTGGGAAGTCAAGAAAAATGGAGTTAGAAGAAAAGTTTACACAAAAGTTTTAGATGAAAAGATTGTTTGAGATGTTTTGGGCTTAAAACCAACTTCATACTTGTGAAAATTGTAGAACTACACTAATATTTGTGTTCATTTGATAGAGGCATTTGTTTATGCTCTTGATGAGTCTAGAGGCATTTGTTTATGCTCTTGATGAGTCTATGATGTCTCCACGTTAAGCTGGGATACATTGTTCAGTAAAATAATAATAATAATAAAAAGGGATATATTGTATATCTTGTCTTGTAATAGCAGAGACAGCATGGGTTCGTCTGAATGAAGCAAACATTTGCTTTTGTTATCCTACCGTAGGGTTTTTGAATGTTGGGTTTAACTTTACCTTCTAAGTGGTTTATGATAGTTTACTAATTGGAGAGGTTTTTGACACAATTTCTTGCTGACTAATGGTTATGTAGAATCAATGTTACTATATGAGCATCCTTGGTATTCTGAATAAACAGGGATATGTAATATAAAATCAACAATGTAAGATAGCTGATGGTCTTGGAACCAAATGGCTCCCCTCTCCTCCTACTTTCTCTCTCTTAAAATAAGGGGTGAAGGAGGGAGGTGGGATTCAGTCCTGTATATGTGCATTGCTTAGGTGATGGTACTAGTTATAGCATGCTTATTTTGCAGGTTTGTGATGAGCTTGAGGATTTGATGGAAGAAGGGGGGAACATTGTGGACTACCATGGCTGTGATTTCTTTCCTGAGCGTTGGTTTGATCGAGTAGTTGTGCTTCAGACCGACAACACAGTGTTGTATGATCGCTTGAGTAGGAGGTTGTGCCAGCTTTACTTTTTTCCTTGTCACTTTATCTTCAACTTGTTTTTTGATCCCTCCCTCTAATCTTATTGTCTCAAAAACCATTTCTGTGGCAGAGGTTACACAGGTTCAAAGCTCTCAAACAACATTGAGTGTGAAATCTTTCAAGTTCTGCTCCAAGAGGCGAAAGAAAGTTATCCAGAGGACATTGTGGCGGCATTAAAGAGCGATACAATTGAAGACATTTCCAGAAATGTTGCGAGTTTAACAGATTGGGTGGGAAGTTGGCACCCTGCTTCCTAGTCACATCACATCATCTCTCCCCTCTGTCTGTTGTTATCAAGGGCACTAGTCCCTGCTTGAGTTGAGTAGGTGTTTTTAGCAGAGTCTGCTTGAAGCAGATTTTGGCGATGCTAAGACTACTATAAGATAAAGTTTTCTTCAGAATTCAGCTGTATAAGTTACTATTTTATATAGAAAATGTTTTATATTATTTAATATATTTTGACCTAATTTAGATTTTCATTTCAATTAATGAGTTGCAATGTTTACTCTTACTATATAGATCCTGACTTAAAAGGGTGTTACATTCTCTTTAATTAGAGATAGCTGGTGAAAAGAAATTTGTTATGGGGGATTTGTGTAGAATTTTGGTGTCGTATTTTAGCTGTAGTTTTGGGGTATCTGTTGGTTTGGTATCGTATCTTAGCTGTAGTTTTGGGGTATCTGTTAGTTCTAATTATATGAAGAGTCCGGTGTATAGATTGTGTATAGGAATGTGCTCTCTATCTCTCTCAACTGAAAATCTGCTAGCCCTGTTCTTTCTGTTGGCTTGATCTCCCAAGTTTGCCTGAGCTTGAAATTCAAAGCCAATTTATATACCCTTCAACCTTATTTTTGCTGGGTGTATAAACCCTTCAACTAAAGTCATTGATGATGACTCCCAAAATGTTGTATGATTTGTTGTTATTTGGTTTTTTAAACCATGGGAAGAGTATACTGGAGCATCTATTAAAGTGATAAAACTTCTCTAAAAATGGTGTTTTTCTTAACCATGGGGACTTAATTATATTTCAATGAGACACTTGACCCATTTTTTGAGTTAATTGAAAAAAAGTTGCTTTTAATTCACTCTATTGGTAAAGTCTCTTATCATTAAATAAGAGATTTAAGGTTTGATCTCTACTTACACAAAAAATCAATTGGTATCTTGACATGATAATAAAAAACAATCATCAAGAAGTGGACGTCACAAGTTGAAATTTTTATTGTATTTGTACCTAAATTAATTGGCACATTATTGTGTGTTCATGACTTCCAAGTTTACATCACCCCTTCCAAAGTAACTATTAAATTTAAAATTAAATAAATAAATAAATAAATCTCGGACTTTGGGCCCATCTCAAGGCCCATTTGATCGCCTTGGTCTCAGCCACTTCCAACTTATTAAGAATGCAGCTGCCGCGCCGAACGCGAAAGAAACAAGGGCCATTCACATTCACACCAGCTATAATAAAGAACAGTAGAGGCGTGAGACAGCGTAGCTTTTGGATTTAAGGTAGTTTATTTACCCAATCACTCACTCTATTTAAAATGTTCCAAAATTTCTTCTCATACTCCATGCTCAACTAATCTTTTAACGTCCTGAATCGAACACTTGTACGACTACTGCACTTTACATGTTCGATAAAATGCTAATGCAGCAAATGTACCCATAGATACATTCTTTACGTGTTTACCCAAATCTCTCTCGGTCTCTGGCTTATTTATAGGCATTTAGGTAACAATATGGTGCCTTGTTTTTTCTTATTTCTTGTCTCATGGGTGATGCCTAGGACGGATTGGAGATTGAGTGTAAAAAAACTATATTTGAAATGCTATTCCCATTACTTCTGTGTTTTTTAAATGTAAACTCTTTTAGGGTCTTGTGTTATGCATGGACTAAGGGTGTTCCTTTAACAATACTAAGGTTCTCCCCTTTTGGCCAAAACAATGATTTCCAGGGGTAAAGAGTTAGTGTTCTCTTTATTATGCAATTAGTTGTGTGCTGCAACTTTTGGTTAGAAGGTTATGGTGGATTTGCTGCTCAACTAAGAGTTCCATGTAATTTTATTTGACCCACTATTATAATCTGATTCGTGATATTCGAATGAATGTGGGTTAAGTTGGTCAAAACAGACAATTGAATATGGAGGAATTGGGTTTTGATGGAGCTGAATGATTAAGAAGTATTTGTCTACATATGAAAGTTATAGAGTTGAGCAAAGTCTAGAACTAGAACTCAAGCAAATAGTGTAATTCTTAAGTTGTAACAAGTCATTTCAAGTGAGAGAGGTTTAAGATTTTTATGGATTTAGGATGTTGATATGACTTTAGATAATGGGGTGCCTATAATAAAACATGAAAAAGATATTGATATATATATATTGAGTCAATCAGTATGCATGAAAAAATACACCATTCACAAAGTTTATTGTCATTGCAGATGGTATTTTCTTAATTTTGCTTTCTATGTTTATTCTCAAATCTAATTCTGTCCAAATATCATATTCATGTCACAGTTGTTGATGTAGTTGATGGTTACGCTTCTTACTTTGTCACAGGTGCAAATACTTAAAAAGATGTCTTAGTTTTTTGTACTATTGTGGAGGTGCAATCTATTACTGGTGAAGTCATTTAATATGTATACAATCCCTCTAATTTGGCCGTGCTTGGCTGAGAATATTAAGATGAATTTTGCTTCAATTTAATCTGAGAGACAATATTTAAAAATCTCTTCAAGACTTCTACAACTATGTTAATCAGGAGTTTACTTTCAGCTAATGTCCTCCCTTTGAGATGTTTTTCCTCATCGGCAATTAATGTTCTAAAAACTGGAGATATTTTAAGGCAAGCAAGAATTTTTACAAATGAAGATGTCCTTGAATATTCGAAGGTGAGTCATGATTCAAATCCTATGCATTTTGATTCTGAGCTTGCTCAAAATGCTGGATTCGAAGATAGACTTGTTCAAGGGATGCTTGTTGCTGCCCTATTTCCTCGGATAATTTCTTCCCATTTTGTAAGTCACACCTTTTGGAATTTGTTACCACTTCTTTACTTTTTAATTTTCTTATTCAGATTATTGTAGTAAATTATCAAAAGGGTCCATCAAAAAAAAAAAAAATTATATCAAAAGGGTGAGAATGGGCTAGCGCTCCCCACTCTGCTCCTTCTGATACAGCCTTCTTGTCTTTGCCCTGTTATAGTAATTGTTGGAAGGAAGAGCAACTACAAGAAGTAGCTGAGCATTTCATTTAGAGCTAAAACAAAGAAGAAAAAGAAGGAATGTACTATTACATATTTTCTCTCTACAATTGTATAACACTAAGATCTAGACTATTAATACGTGTGAACTAGCTTAGGTCTCATATGGATCCCAACATAATGAATAATGAATAGCTCACTCACATCTTTCATTACAGGAAATGTATTTTGGTACCAACAGCTTAGAATTATAATTCTAAGCTGTAGTCAATGGTTGTGTTTTTGTAAATAAACATGATGAATAGGTAAATATTGGGCTAAATGATTTTGGTTTGTTATTGTAGATTTTGGGTATAATGTGACATGGGTGCACCGTTTGTGGGCATTTTAATCAAAACATCACTCGGAATTTTAGTTGTAGACTCAGTTTCTGAGAACATTTCAGCCCTTTTGGTATGTAAATCCCAGTTGCAAGACTTGTCCTTTTCAAGATAGTCTAATGTTTTTTAATTTTATGCTTAATATGTAGCCTGGAGCTGTATATGTTTCCCAAAGCTTGAATTTCAAGTTGCCAGTCTATGTTGGAGACAAGGTGGCAGGTGTGGTACAAGCGATTAGTTTGAAAGAAAACAAGAAAAGATACATGTAAGCTACATCACTAAAGCAATTCTTCAATTTTTTTGAAACTAAAGAGAGATTTTAACCATCAAATTACTTGGATGTTTGATTATGTGATACAGAGTAAAATTCAAGACAAGTTGCTTTAAGAATGATGAGATTCTTGTTCTTGATGGAGAGGCTATGGCCATTTTACCTACGCTTGCAGTAGAACAAGTGCATTCAATGGAATGATAAAAATTGTTCGATGGTTCAAGATACGTGTTGCAGATCAATTAGCTTCTTAAGCTTCCATGTATTTATTAATTTCTTATTTGTGGGACTTTAAAAAGAATTAAACAGAGCTTGGATGGAAGTAATACATTGGGAGTAACCTTTTTGAATTCTGCACCTATGTACAATTTTGACATTCCTAATTAAAAAGTCCAGGCTTTCGATAATTAAGGCTATGTTTGTTTTGGCTTCAAATTACTTCCGAAAATGTTTTTCCGTAAAACTTGAGTGTTTGGTTGAACCAGTAAATT
Organism: Quercus robur; assembly: GCF_932294415.1. NCBI lineage: Eukaryota > Viridiplantae > Streptophyta > Magnoliopsida > Fagales > Fagaceae > Quercus > Quercus robur. The sequence goes on along the minus strand of NC_065534.1, from coordinate 36,186,732 downwards.
CAGTCAACTGAATGCTTTTCCTCTTTGACCGTAAAATAACCCAAAACACCCGTAAAATCATTTCCGTCCATATTTTCACTTCAAACCATTTCCACTCCTCACACAACACGGTCTGAGCTCTCTCATAGCAGTGCACTCCTCATAGCACAAGCCCTCACACGCACTCCTCACAGCGCACTCCACGCGCGCTCCACACGCACTCCTCACAACTCCACCCACAGTCCAACGAGCGCCAAACGTAGACCCACGGTGAGTTTCCTTTCCATTTCTCAGTCCCGATTTGACCCACGGTGAATGAGTTTCTCAGTCCGATCCACACACCTCCGACCAAAACCTGACCTCCGATCCACATTCCCTCAAACCCATAAACAACCCAACCTCCTACCTACCCTCTCGAATCCGATCTATATATATATATATATATTTGTTTATTTATTTATATAATTATTTACTTTTTTATTTACTTTTTTTAATTATCCATTTTGTAATTATTGATTTAAGAATTTAACTGTTGTTGGTGTTACAATTATACAGAAATAGAATGCAATGTGATTTGTTGGTGTAAATATTGATTGTGATGGTATTATGTGCAGTTATCAATGTGGTTTATGTTGGTACTGTGATGGTGTAAATATTGATTGTAAATAGAATGCAATGTGATGGTATTGTGATGGTATCAATGTGCAGTTATCAATGTGATGGTATTGTGATGGTGTAAATATTGATTGTAAATAGAATGTAATGTGATTTGGTACTTGTTATCAATGTGGTTTGGATGTTTTCTGTTTGTGGCTGTTTTTATTTACTGTGTAATCAATAACATGCTTGCTTACATACCTCTTAGACCACAGTGTTTGTGATTTTTTAGATGAAGAAAAAAACCAAAGCCGCAATTCTTGTCTCAGTTGCATCTGTCCTCCTTGTGGGGGTTGTATTGTTAAGGAAATTGAGGCGTAGACGTAGACGACTGCCTAAGGCACCTTATGTTAATCATGCAGCTGAGAGAGAGGAATACATAAATAGTATTCTGCATGGAAGTGAGAGACATTGTGTGAATCAAATTAGGATGAAGCCTATAGCTTTCCACCACTTATGTCACATCCTCACTGAGGGGGAGCACGTACGCCCGACTATTCACATGTCTGTTACGGAGCAAGTGCTCATTTTCTTACACATTATTGGTCATAATGTGAGGTTCCATGTAATGGGTAGTCAGATCTATAGATCAACTTAGACTGTTCATAGATACTTCAAGGTCGTCCTTAGGGGGGTCCTAAAATTATATAAAGCTCTAATAAGACTGCGTAGCGAAGATACACCCCCAAAGATAAGGAATAGCAGAAGGTTCTACCCATATTTTAAGGTAAATATTATGACTTGTGTATTTTTGTAAATTGTGAAGATTTGTGTAATTTTAAACCATTATGTCTGTCGAAAATTAGAATTGTGTTGGAGTAATAAATGGTACACATGTTCGTGCATCTATGCCACCTGAAATACAAGGAAGATTTCGTGGTCGCAAAGATGGAACCACGCAAAATGTGTGAGCTGCCATTAGTTTTGACTTAAAGTTCACTTATGTATTGGCTGGATGGGAAGGCAGTGCACATGATTCACATGTGTTAAATGATGCATTTGCTAGGCCAGGAGGATTTTCAATTCCCGAAGGTATTATACGATTACTTCACCTTTTTGGTTTATTAGTTTAATAAATATTGTGCGTTTTGCTAAGCATAGTAGTGATTTGGTTTTATTTTTGAATATATGTAGGTAAATATTATCTTGGTGATGCTGGGTATGGTAATAAAAATGGAATATTGTCACCTTATTGGAGTGTGTGATATCACTTGAAAGAGTTTAGTGATCGTCCTCCTGAGAATGAGCAAGAATTGTTCAACCTCCGACACTCTTCATTGAGAACTACCATTGAGCGAGGGTTTGGAGTGTTGAAGAAACGTTTTCGAGTGTTGGATGCAGAACCATTTTGGTCTTTTGAAACCCAAGTGAAAGTTGTGTTAGCATGTTGTGTGGTTCATAATCACATTATGGGGGTTGAACCAAATGACCCTATTATGGAAGATGCAATGAACCAAGTAGAGTCTAGTGACCCCCAACAAGAAACACAATCACGTCGGGAGTCCATTGAAGACAGTGGAATGTTAAGAGAGATGAGATATGCCAAGCTATGTGGTCTGATTATACCAGGAGTGGAGAGTAGTACTTTATTTAGATTTCTATGATTGTAATGTGTTTTTTTTTTTTTTTTTTTTTTTTTTTTTTTTTTTTTTTGTAAAGACAATGTATTTGCTACAGACTTCTGGTGGTGTAATGAAAAAATATTTTCAGCATTACATTGTTATTTGATGGTATTACATTGTTATTTCCAGTGTTAGCATGTTTCATTCTGTTGTGCACATCTATAAGCGTGGTTGTATGTGTGTTTGATTTGTTGTTCATATTCCGAGCGTAATTACTAAATGCTACTCTCATTTTTAAATGCTACTCTCACTATACAATTTTCATATGTAGTAATGTCAAAGGGCAAAGAGAAGGTGAGCAACAGCAAGCAGTTCAGGTGGCTGCCGCCCATGCACTCAACGATGCTTAGGCTACTTGTGTAGGAGGCTGCAAAGGGCAACAAGCCATCTAGCACTTTCAAGGCAGGCTCCTTTGCTCTTGTAGCGAAGGAGATAACTACCCAATTTGGGGTTGAGTGCCACCCCTCTTATGTTGAAATCGGATGCGGACTCTAAGGACCATGTGGTCTACTATTTAGACTATTAGAAAGAAGAGTGGCTTTGGCTGGGATGATAACCTAAATTGATAACATGCGACACGAAGACATACCAAGAAGAAGTCATGGTATGGCTTCCAACTATATTTTCTTAATATAAATGATAATATATGTTTTTGTCTTTTATAATCTATGAATTGAGAACAAGACAAGGTTGCTCAAGTACCCTCTTTATATGAAATTTATAGTGTCATTCTTTTTAGGATTCCATTGCTTTTATAAGGTTTTTTAAATATAACTTTCATGTGCGGATCTATTGTAAAATCTGGTCTTAGCATTTGTACATTGTATTTTTTGTTGTACTTATCTTCAAAATCATGGGTTATGTCTCCTGTTCCCTAACATATATATATATTTTTTTAATTTTTTTTTATCATTGACCTAAATCATTTAATGGAATCTATATTGAATTGAATATTGAATTTATGAGTGAAGTGATTATTGCATTGTTATTATACGTTCCTTTCTCCCTTACAGGCGCATTAAAAGCATGCGAAGTATCTAAACAAAAAAATTGAGATGTATGATGAATTAGCTATTGTTGTGGGGAAGGACACAGCCATGGGTAGCTTTTCTAAGTCCTACGTGGATATTGAGAATGAGCCAGACAATGGGGACAGTGCTGAGTTTGTTGCAGACAATGTGGAGGAAGGTGTGGTCGAGAAAGGGAAGAATGCAATTGAGTCATTCACCACTGGGTCGGGAATTTCCAAGTTCCACAAAAGAGGGCGTGCACCTTCTAATGCTGATGATAATGTGCTGACTGATCTGTCTAATCAGCTGAAGGAAATAGCTGTGGCTCTGAAAGAAATCAACAGGGGCCCGGTGGATTACACAGCTCTTTACAATGAGGTCATGGCTATGATGACGGATGGGTATAGCAAAGACATGCTCGCAACAGCGTTTGACCATCTTTGTGAAAATGAGAAGGCAGCACGGGGATTTCTAGCCAAGAATGCTAGGCTGAGAAAGCTGTGGTTGGATGGTTTTTTGTTCTCATAACTTTGACTTATCTGTTTCATGTTGACTGCGACGATGGCTTTAGGAATTAACATTTGTTGTAGTACTAGTATTGACCTACCATTGTATTATATATGTAGTCTTTTGTATTATTGGGACGATACAATTGCCCAAATTATGTATTTGTACTGTTCAGATACCACGAGTAGGTATCATTTTTGTACACCATGGAGGTGTAATGCCAATGGTGAACTATTGATGTGGCTGTTTTTATATAAATATTATGGTTATATTCAAATGATTATTTTTGATGTTGATGTGGATGATTATTTTTGTACTGTTACAGATATGTCTAAGCAATGCAGGTGCTTGAATTTGGATGATTATTTTTTATGTTGAAGTGGATGATTAGTTTTGTACTGTTACAAGTTTGTCTAGGTAATGCAGGTGCTTGAATTTGTAAGGCATTTCATATTTTCCGTAAAATGATCCACAAACCAAACATGGGAATTGATTTTCCATAAAAAAAGAATTCCATTTTTTGTAAAATGTTTGAACAAACCAAACACTGGAATTGATTTTCCGTAAAACGAATTCCGAGGCAACCAAACAGCCTGAATACATTTTCCTTTCCTGAAAATAGCATTTCCGAAAAATATTTATTTTCCGGAAAATATTTTACATGAACCAAACACAGCCTAAGTGGAGTATATTGTCAAAGCTCTCCAACAAATAAAAGAAAAATGTTTCACCGTCAAACAATGCACGAAAGGTAAGGGTAAATAATTGCAACTACACTCTTAATAAGTACAGTTGTATTTACACTTTTTTTAATGTACAAAATTGTGTACATTTTTTGAAAGTTTGAATATTGAATGTAATCACAAGAAGACAGCAAGCATCATCTCATGGCATTATATCATTGCATCCAAACATGTTCATATCATACACATCAACTCATATATGCATGTTCATGTCATGAGATGATGCTTGGATGAAGAAAAATGTTCATACATAAAAAATTGTGTACATTTAATATACAAAATTGTGTACTTTCTTTTGATTGTTTGGAGATTGGATGTACAAATTTTACACTTACTAATTTGTGAAGGAAGATGTACACATCAAAAAATTGTGTACATTGAATATACATAATTGTATACATTTAACAAAAAATTATGTACATATAATATACAGAATTGAAAAATTTTGTGCTTTGAAAATATTGAATTGTGTACATATACAGAATTGTGTATATTCTTTGAAAATTTGTGTACAATGAAGGTAAAGAATTGAAAAAATGTGTACATTTTTTTTTTGAAAAATTGTATACGTTGAATGTATAAAATTGTGTATATTGAAAGTACAGAGTTGAAAAATTGTGTATATTGAATATACAAAATTATGTAAATGTTTTTGAAAAACTATGCAAAAAAAGTATAGAATTGTGTACTTTTTTTTTTTTTTTTGAAAAATTATGTACAAAGAATATACAAAATTGAAAAGAAATTTTGTACATTGATTATACATAATTATGTACATTCTGTTAAAAAAAAAAAAATTTGTGTATGTTAAATGTATAGAATTGTGTACATTCTTTGAAAATTTGTGTACATTGAATGATTGAATTGTGTAAATTATTTTAAATTTTGTGTATATTGAATATACAAAATTGTATACATTTAAAAAAAAATAATGTATATATTTTTTTTTATTATAGGTAATTAAAGTTTTATTGATATGAAAAGTAAAATGTGTTTACGATAGTAAACTCATTGCACTTAAAACGAATACAAACAAATCAAAGGGAAGAGCTAACATAAATAAGGAAATCAATAGATCAACAAGTCTCCCAATGTTCTCAAATGTTTGGGCATTACATTCCTTCCAGGTTAACCACATAAGACACGTCAATACCATATTCCAAAAATTTGAAGAATAAGTCCCCAACCAATTCCTCCATGTAAAAATGGGAGAGACAATTGTATTAGGCATCATTCACTAAACCCTAAACATAAGAAAGACTTCACTCCACATCTCATGGGCAAACTTAAAATTGAGTAAAAGATGATCTACAGTTTCCTCATCACATTGACATAAGCAACACAAATTAATAAGATGCAAGTTCTTCTTAACAAGGATATCGATTGTAAGAATCCCACCCCTAGTAGCTGTCCAAAAAAAGAAAGACACCATTTTAGGTAACTTAACACAATAAATGCTCTGATAAGGGAAAGAAACATAAGGGGCTTCCAATAATGAGTTATAAAAAGAGCAAACATCAAAAACACCACTATGAGTCAACTGCCAAATTAGGATATCATCAACCCCCCCACCCCCCCCCCCCCCCCGCCCCACCCCCCCTCCCTTGGTAATTTGGAGGAGATATGCTCGAAGAAAGAGTTATAAATGCAGTTATTTGTCTACAATTTTTTTTTTTTAATTGTGTACATTGAATAGACATAATAGTGTACATTCTTTGAAAAATTGTGTACATTTAATTTACAGAATTGAAAAGTTGTGTACATTGAATATACAAATTGTGTACATTAATTGAAATATTGTGTATTTTGAATAGACAAAATTGTGTACATTCTTTTGAATAATTGTGTAGATTGAATGTAAAGAAGTTTGTACAGTCTTTGAATAATTGTGGACATTAAATGATTCAAATATACGAAATTGTGTAAGCTCTTTGAAAAAACAATGTATATTGAAATATACAATCGTGTACATTATTTAAAATTTGTGTACATGGAATAGACAAAATATTGTACATTTTTTAAAATTTGAGTACATAGAATATACAAAATTTTGTACATTCTTTGTAAAAAAATTTATGTTGAATGTACAAAATTTTTAAAAAAAAATTTGTGTACATTAAATATACAAAATTATATACATTATTTGAAACTTTGTGCCGTTCAATGTACAAAATTTTGTATATTATTTGAAAAATTAATTACTTTGAAAATACAAAATTATGTACATTCTTTGTAAATTTGCATTCATTGAATATATAAAATTGTGTTCATTATTTGAAAAAACTTGTACGTTTAATGTACATAATTGAAAATTTGTGTACATTGTTCACATAGAATTGTGTGCATTTGTTGAAAATTTTTATATAATGAATACATAGAATTGTGTACATTATTTGAAATATTGTGTACATTAAATGTACAAAGTTGAAAATTTGTGTAAATTGAATATACATATATATATATATATATATATATATATATAATTTTTTATATTTTTTGAAAATTTGTGTAAGTTGAATATACAAAATTGTATGCTTCTGTTAAAAAATTTTATACGTTGAATGAATAGAATTGTGTACTTTGAAAGTAGAATTTTGTACATTCTTTGTAAAATTATGTACATGATTGTGTGCATTATTCGAAAATTTTTGTACTTTGAAAAATTGTGTATATTCAATATACAAAAATGTATATTTTGTTTTAAAAAGTGTGTACATTGAATGTACAAAATTGAAAAATTATGTACATTGAATATACAAAATATGGTACATTCTTTGATGAACCGTGTACATTAAGTGGACATTATCGTGTACATTGAATGTATTGAATTGAATAATTGTGTAGATTAATTATAAAGAATCGGGTACATTTTTTGAAAAATTGTATATGCTGATTGCTAAATATAGAGAATTGTGTACATTCTTTGAAGTATTGTGTATATTGAATGTACAAAACTGAAAAATTGTGTACATTGAATATTTTTAATTTCGTACATATTTTGAAAATTTGTGTACGTTAAATATACCGAATTATGTACACTCTTTGAAAAATTGTGTACGTTGAATGTATATATTGTGTACATTCTTTGAAAAATTGCATACATTGAATGTACAGAATTGCGTGAATTATTTGTAAAATTTTGTACACTGAACATAAAGAATTAAAAATTTGTGGACATTGAGGTTGCATTTGGATAGCTTATTTTTTGCCAACTTATTTTACTATTCAGCTTATTTTTGCTACTATTCATGGGCCCTACTACACTTTTTGGTACTATTCATGGGTCTCACTGTATTATTTCAGCTAACTTTTACTTTTATCTACAGTACTTTCAACAAAAAGTTTTCAGTTTCAGCAAAATAAGTGGATCCCAAATAGACCCTGAATATAAAAAATTATTTAGGGTGTGTTTGGATACCGCTTATTTGCTGAAAGCTGAAAACTGAAAACTTATTTCTGAAAACACTGTAACAAATTATTTTTTTTATTGCAGAATAGTGCCATGGGAACAGTGCCACGCGTTTTTCATCACTTGGCTGGTCCATGACACTGTTCATGGACCAGCCAAGTGAAACGCAAATGCATGCAGAAAATCAACTACGCAAACGCACACTTAGATAATTTAAAAAATTGTGTTGAATTTACATAACTGAAAACTTGTCTATGTTGAATATACCGAAATTGGTACATTCTTTGAAATATTGTGTACACTGAATTTACAAAATTGAAAAATTGTGTATATTTAATATACAAAATTGTGTAGGTGTTTAAAAAATTGAGCATGTTGAATGTACATAATTATGTACCTTAAATGTACATAATTGAAAATTTGTGTACATTAAATATACATAATTGAGTTCATTCATTGAAAAATTGTATATATTAAATACAAAAAATTATGTAAATTCTTTGAAATATTCTATAATTTGAAAATATAGAATTTTGTACATTCTTTGTAAAATTGCATACGATAAATGTACAAGATTGTGTACAATAGTTGAAAATTTTTGTATGTTGAATGTATAGAATTGGAAAAAAAAACAAAAATCATTCTATATACAAAATTGCGTACATTGTTTAAAAATTGTGTTCCTTGAATTTACAAAATTGAAAATTTGTATATATTGAATATTCAGAATTGTGTACATTTTAAAAAAAATTGTGTACCTTGAATGTACAAAATTATGTACATTCTTTGAGGAGTCGTGTCCGTTGAATGTATAAAATTATGTATATTTTTTTAAATTTTGTATATTTTGAAAATACAAAATTGCATACATTCTTTGAAAATTTGTGAACCCTAAATGTACAAAATTGTGTAAATTATTTGAAAAATTTTGTGTACATTAAATAAACAAAATTGTGTACATTACTTACAAAAATTTTGCACGTTGAATGTACAAATTGTGTACCTTTAATGTACATAATTGAAATATTGTGTATATTGAATATTTAGAATTTTGTACATTAAATATATAGAATTTTGTATATTCTCTAAAAAATTATGTATGTTGAATGTACATAATTGTTACTTTCTTTGAAAAATTGTATACTTTAAAAATATATTTTGTGTACTTTCTTTGTAAAATTGCATGAATTGAATGTACATGATTGTGTATTTTATTCGAAAAATTTTGTATGTTGCATGCACAAAATTGAAAAATTGTGTACATTTAATATATAGAATTGTGTACATTGTTTAAAAAATTGTGCACATTGAATGTATATAATTGTGTACCTTAAATGTACAAAATTAAAAAAATGTGTACATTGAATGTACAAAATTTGGTATATTCTTTGAAAAAAATGTGTATATTAAATAATCAAAATTGTGTATATTCTTTGAAATATTGTGTACATTGAATGTACATAATTGAAAAATTATGTACATTGAACATTTAGAATTAGGTACATTCTTTAAAATATTGTGTACATTAATATTCAAAACTGTATATATTCTTTTAAAAATTGTGTAGGTTGAATGTACATAATTGTGTACATGGTTTGTAAAATCATGTATGTTGAATGTACAAAATTGTATACATTTTTTGAAAAATTGTGTACTTTGAAAATACAAAATCGTGTACATTCTTAGTAAAATTGTGTATATTGATTATACAAAATTGTGTACATTATTAGAAAAAATTTGAATGTTGCATGTGCAGAATTGAAAAATTGCTTACATTCAATATATAGATCGTGTACATTGTTTAAAAAATTGTTGCATATAGAATGTACATAACTGTGTACCTTAAATATACAATTTTTTTTTTTTAAATTGTACATTGAATATAAAAAATTTGGCATATTCATTATAAAAAACGTGTAAATTAAATAGGTAGAATTGTGTATATTCTTTGAAATATTGTGTACATTGAATGTACAAAATTAAAAAATTGTATACATTGAACATTCAGAATTTTGTATATTCTTTGAAAAATTGTATACATTAAATTCAAAAAAATTTCCATTATTTGAAAATTTGTGTATTTTGAATGTACAAAATTGTGTACATTTTTTTGAAATTTTTTGTATATTTAATGCACAAAACTGAAAAATTATGTAAATATACAATATTATTTGAATAATTGTGTACATTGAATGTACAAAATTGTGTAAATCCATTAAATAATTGTATACTTTAAATGTACAAAATTATGTACATTCTTTTAAAAAAATTGTACTTTAAATGTACAAATTGATAAATTGTGTACATTCAATAAACAAAATTGTGTAAATTATTTAAAAAATTGTGCATGTTTTTTTTTTTTTTTTTTGAGAGAGTTTCAACCTATGGCGTCTGCTCCTGATGATAGCTCTTTGTCATCAGACCAAGACACCAATCAGTTTTTGGTGTAGGTAAGGATTGAACCCCAGATTTCTTATTCAACCATCAGAGACTTTACCAATTGAGCTAACTAGAACTCACAAAAAAATTGTGCATGTTGGATGTAAATTATTTTTCATTTCAAATTGCTAACTAAGAAAATCATTGAGTTCCCGAATGTTCATTTTACATAAATAATTAGAATACCTCCTATACATAATTAATACATAAAAAATAAGAAAGGTGCTAAAAGTATTATAAATTTTACTACATAAATCTTACAAATTGATATGGTAATGATTGTGATTGGTATGATTTAACCATCTTGGTAATAAATGCGTGAATTGTTTTGTCATGATTAATGACAAATCAGTTTGTAAATACAATGTCATAAATAATGTAGTACACGTGATAGGACTCTAAAAGTAAATTAATTGACCTGGTTCAATTTCTTTTTAATTATTTAGCACAAATTTAGACCCTTTCTCTGGTTTGTGCATGTAATTAAAAAAAATGTGGGACAAATAAATTGTTAAGATTAATATAATTAAAAATGCGAACATGTTACTGTAGTGAATTAATATATATACACACACATACACACACATATTGGCTCATTTAAGTGAAAAATTATTTTATATATTCTTAATTGCATATATTATTTATTTAAATTTGTTGTCTTTTAATGGTTTTTATTTCAATTATTGCCAAATTAATTAAGCATAAGGAAGAATTTCATATTCCAAATCATTTTTTAATAAAAAATTATTCCAATCAAACCATTTCTTATATAAATTATATAAAAATAATTATATGAACTTATTTAATATAAATAATTAGTACACCATATATAGACATTCTATACATGATACATGAAAAAATATATGTATTTACCTCATTAATCAATATTTTAACATAAATGCAAAATCTTGATAAGGTAGAAGGCTAAATGTGAAGAATTTCTTTCATTATGAAAAAATGAGCTATATGATAGAACCTTAGATTATCAAAACCATGCACTAATTTTTTTTTTTTTTTTTTTTTTTTTTTTGAGAAGAGACCATGCACTAAATTAGTTGTGAAAAATCTTCTCAAAAAAAAAAAAAATAGTTGTGAAAAATATAGATAAATGGAAAGTTCTATTCTACCAAAGGGAGAAGAGTTACTACATGGTGAGTAAAAGGAAGTTATCAACAGCCTTGTAGCTAAATTAGTAACTTCCAATATTTCTGAAGGAGATTATGGGGTATCAGAGCCATGGATGGTAGATGTATGAGTTTCATTTCTCTGCAATTAAGAAGTTACTAGGAATATATATTACTACTTCAGCCATTACTTGCTCCTTGATAGCGTTGGTCAACCTCAGACTTGTTGGCAAACCATAGTTTTGCGTTAGTCAGCCAGTTTTGTTAGCCGACGGATAGGCGTTGTTTGGATGGTCCCGCAATGGAGTTTCCCGAGGAGGTGGTCCCAATAGCAAGGATTCCAGTGGTTAATAATAGTTCCACCAGTAATCATTAATTGCTTGGAAATAAAATAAATACGTTTATCAGTTCATCATCTGTGTGCTTGTTCACACTTAGGCTAGGCACACACTAATAAGAATCATGGACTATGATGATATAGATTATGATGAAGGTTATAGCATGAAAGATATAGATAATAATTGGTCAAATAGTAATATGGATTATGAAACAAATTCTGATTCTGACAGTGAAATTGATGATTATAATTATAATAGTAACACAAATAATTGGAGTACTTTAACAGGAGATAAAATCAACTGACAGACTAATAGACACAATAATAGTTTTTTGGTTATAATTAATAAAAGATTAGAATCTTTAGAAATATTGACAGATCCGCTATATATACTAAAGTAGAAAAGAAAAGTGATAGTTTTTTGGACCTCTATGAAAGAATGAAAGCTTTAAATTCACATTTGAAACAAGAAAGCAAATTTGAACCCCATCATAGATCATCTTTAACAAAAACTATGACAGATAATTGGCATATAAATAATAGTTGAAAAGATGAGATAGAAATAGGCTTACAGATATTAAAAGCAACTGACAAAAGAGTTGACAAAAAAACTAACCCAATTGAGGAAAGAACAACACGTATAGAAGATAAAGGAAAGAATCTCATAAAAGAAAGAAGTGCTATAGATATAATAAATGAAGACAAAGAAAGAGGTATGATAAGGAAAGGCATAGTTAAAGAAATGTTAGAAAAAATAGAAAGACAAAAGAGCCTAATAGAGACAAGTAAGGAAGAAAGAGTAAAAGAAGTGTTAAAGAAAGAAAATAGTACTCTTGAAGAATCTCTACATAGGAAGCTAGATGCAAAAGAAAGACTTGAATCAAGAGAAATAGTCAACAAAGGGAGGAAAAACAATAATAATGATAGTTTAAAAGAAAAGGCAAATAGTGATAGTGTAGTAAAAGTAAAAGTGGAAAAAGTGGGAGTAGTCAATAAAGAAGACAAGAAGTGTAATAGTTTAAAGGAAAAAATTAATGAAAGACTAAAATCAATTGAAAGAGATATAATATACCCAAACGGATAGCTTGACATAATTAACTAAAAAGATGAAAATTTTAAATACACCTTTAGAGATAGACAGAAAAAGAGACGTAGCAGTTTTAAATACTATTGAGTTATCAGATAATAAGAAAACTGACAGACATGTTAGTAATACTATTTGTCATAAATGCAAAAAATATGGACATACTAAAAAACAATGTGATAGACATAATAAAAATGTAAAACGTATAAGTAAATTAGAATTTGAGAATGATATAATGAATGAATTAATGGACATATTTAATGTTAGTCAAAAAGAAATAGATCAAGTAAAGAAAGAGAAAGAATTAAAATCAACCAACCCACTTAAGGTTAATAAAAGAATTAGGAAACAAAAACACATAATAATGAAATTGATAGATAATTTACCTAATCAACTAAAAGAAAAAAAAAAGACTATTTAATAAAATTGAAAGATTCTATAGACATACCTATTGCTTGTATTAAGTGTAGAAAATATGGACACTATGTTACAGAATGTCAAAAGAAAGAAAAAGCTAAAGATAAGAAACAAAAGACAAAAATGAAACAAGATAGGATAGATATAAAACCGGTAACTCTATTTAATGACAGAAGCAAAAAGGATAAAACAACAAATTAGAGAAATAAAGAAGATAATACCACAGACATAGACAAACAAAATATTGCAAAAATAATAAATTTAAAAGAATTACCTAAACCCGTGATAGACCCCCCTTCATTAGAAAAAGACATTTTGGATAATAACAACAATAAGTAGAAATTTTTAAGATTAATTGACAGAGTAATTTTTCAAAAATGGCATACATAAATCACTTTAATAATTAATAAAGAATCTTCTTTGACAGACTCAGGTGCAGAAGTGAAAAGTTTACAGTTAATTAATCATAAATTGCCTCATATTTGTACTAACGATATATGTTTTGAAATTGTTAAAGACCTCTCTTCCAAAGTTGTCTTGATGTATCCCTTTTTAGAGACAGAAAAAGGAATTGCAACCAATGTACCTTTTATCTTATCCTTTACCCCAAAAGAAGTTTATTCATGTAATAATATCACTATTTTAAAAGATATTGATAAAGAAAGAATCTATAGAACTTAAAGAAGTTTGTCATCTTTAAAGACAAAAATATCACTTGATGACCCTTTGATAGATAATGACATAAAGAGACTTAAACAAGATATAGAGACAGAGATTTGCTCTTATTCTCTCATTGCTTTTGTGCATAGGCACCTACAAATAGTCCAAACCCTTTGTGAAAAGGAACTTAGTGGAAAAGGCATAAAAGATGGAAATATGATTCCAAATTTTAGTCAATATGAATGGACTGACAGTTTGATAGAAGTACTCAACAAGATTATAATAAATAACATACTTACACCCATTATAGTATCCTTAGATGTTCATATAACAGATGTTTTAATAAGAGAAGCTCTGACAGATTCTATTTTGCTAATCATTAAAGAACATATTAATTGTGGTAATTTCTTGAATAAAGACAGATTTAATTTTTCTTAACAAACAGAGTTAATCATAAGTCTCTGATAGATTTTCCCCATATTATTACAGTAGTTGATGAAAGACTTTATGGAGAAGCTTTATTTCACATATTCTCACAAAATGAGACATATAGTAATACATACAAAACGGATAGAATCATGGCAGATTTTGTAAAGTTTTTGGATTTTAACCCCTCTAACATTGAAAGACTTCATCATGATTACTTTTATACCACTACTCGGCATGAGCACAAAGGTGTACAGAAAAAAGTTTGTTTTATTATATATACTTTTCATATAAAATACTTCAAAAGAATTTCACAGAAATACATTGGCAAAAGAATTTTAAAAATAAATTTTAAAGAAGCTTTGCAAGAAAATATTTACTCCAAACATAATCTTTTTCCCAAAACCCAATTGCAGACTACTATGAATAAAAGATCCTCTCAGAAAGACAAGGGCAAGGCACTAGCGGTGCAACCCAAAGGAATCCGAAAGCCTTCAATAAAAATTTTGGATAGGCATGAAGGCGTCTCGATAGAGACAATATCCATTCAAGATACGTTGCTAGCAGAGGCAATGTATTCATGTGGTGAAAAAAGTGTAATTCTACAAAAAGTGTTCCGCACTGACCTCATGTTTCAGGACAGAAAATTCACAGAGCTTCCTCTTCATATTAAAATACTTCTTGATAATTTACAAGCAGCCTCCAGAAACCTTTATTCTAAAAGACCCTTAAGGCTTTGGAATTACATCTTGTTAGCACCAGTGCATTCATTGAAGCATCTGGTTGTCAACTCCTTGGCAAGGAGGAAGGAGATTCAAGCTCCACAATGACAGAATCACAGTCTCTAAAAAGGTATCTTATGGGAACAAGCTTTTCAAAGCTCCACCCTAAGATTCAACAAAATACGAGACTTGCCATTAGAACTTTACTTCCTGAAATCCAACAGAAAATATTAACTCATAAAGCCCTAACAAGTTCTTATGACAGATGGATGCATCTTTTTAAAGTTTTAGTCTCTACAACATTTATCAGAACGGAAGACATGACAGACGACATATGGCTTTCTCATAAAGCTACATGGTATGAAAGCTTTGGAGAAGCATACAGAGTTTATGAAGGAACTTTTGACAGATACAATCCCTATCCGGGATTACTTATCAACACAGAGACAGAAAATCCAGTAATTTGTGATCCTTTATGGTTATCTGAAATGCTAGAAGCAGGGTTTATTAGCAAAATAATCATAACTTCTGGAATTCAAATTAGTTTATTTCCCAAAGTCATCCAAGAAGTAGCTACACAGATTGGAGGACTTAATTATATGAAGATCACTATCTGGAGCACTCTTCTAGCTTGGGATACTAGCTATTATATGGAAGCTCGGCCAGTACACATTTTGGCTCTTATCCATGATTGGGGTTGTATCCCTGAATACAACTGGTATACAGGAGATACTTATTTATCACTTGAAGATCCAAATGCTCTGGCTCAAAAATGGTCTAATTTCATGAGTAATAAGATTTATGAAGTACAGAAAGAATTGGACAAAAGGTTCCACTTATATAGCTACACCAACATGATAGCTGTGTATGGTCTAAGACCTTCAGCAAGAAGGCTTTTTGGGAAAAGAAAGATTACTAAGGATCCCAGACTAATGACAATAAAGGATCGTGTTTCTATTTATGTTCCTATTTCATACTGTGTTCTATGTAGTAATTATGGAGTGATTCATGAGCATGAGCAGTATGAGGATAACTCTGATTCACTAGATTATGATAACTACACGGATACAGATTGATAGACAGACAGATATGTCAAGAAAGACAAAATGCTCTCCAGAACAGACAATGGCGACAGAACACTATTCACTAGTGACAGATCACTATTCATCAGCAACAGATCACTATTCACCAGCAATAGATCACTATTCACCAGCATGCTTGAATAGCTTTCAGACAGACCCAAGAAAGTCTAGACAAATAGAGACAGATATTTAAAGTTACTACTGTTCACTAGTATGCGTTTCCTAACAGATTCCCAGACAGACTACTGTTCATAAAACTTTTACTGTTCAAGATTCTACAAGACAGTAAAACTTTTACTCTTCAGACAGTGTTTTATTTTCAAAGCTTGTATCAAAGACAGTTTGTTTTCAAGTTTAATCAAAGACAAAAGTTTTATTCAAGTAAGATTTTACTAGTTTCAGTTTTCATATTTCATATTCTGTTTTAACTTATTTTGAATATATCTATTTTGCTATTTTCTTCTTTATCATCTATTTTATCATTGTTTATGCTTCTATATTACTGTTGTGCTCTCTCCTGGGTAGTTAATGATATCAGAGCCATGGATGGTAGATGTATGAGTTTTATTTCTTTGCAATTAAGAAGTTACTAGGAACATATATTACTACTTCAGCCACTACTTGCTCCTTACTCCGAAGATAGAAGATAGGTCCATTTCCAAAGTCCAATTTTAAGGTTCAATTCTCAAGTTCAAAGCTTAGGTCCAAGATAGCTCTCCCGCTCTTTCTCTTGTAATCTTGTAACCCTTCCCTTCTAGATAGATATAATCTTGTAACCCTTCATAGATTTTACTTTGTAATCTTGTAACTCTTTAGACAGTGTTTTATTTTCAAAGCTTACATCAAAGACAGTTTGTTTTCAAGTTTAATCAAAGACAGAAGTTTTATTCAAGTAAGATTTTACTAGTTTCAGTTTTCATATATCATATTCTGTTTTAACTTATTTTGAATATATCTATTTTTCTATTTTCTTCTTTATCATCTATTTTATCATTGTTTATGCTTCTATATTACTGTTGTGCTCTCTCCTAGGTAGTTAATGATATCAGAGCCATGGATGGTAGATGTATGAGTTTTATTTCTTTGCAATTAAGAAGTTTCTAGGAACATATATTACTACTTCAGCCACTACTTGCTCCTTGATAGCATTGTTCAGCCTCAGACTCATTGGCAAACCATAGTTTCGCGTTGGTCAGCCCGTTTTGTTAGCCGATGGACAGGCGTTGTTTGGGTGGTCCCGCAATGGAGTTTCCCGAGGAGGTGGTCCCAATAGCAAGGATACCAGTGGTTAGTAATATTTCCACCAGTAATTATTAATTGCTTAGAAATAGAATGAATATGTTTAGTCTCTCATTATTTGTTGCTAGGACACACTGAGGTCAGGCACACACTAATCTGAACATGGAAAATGATAAGATAGTTAATTCAGAGGAATATAGCATGGAAGATATAGACAGAAATTTGTTAGAATGGAATAAGTGGAATATACCGACAGAAAGAATTGATAAAATCTAAAGATAGATTTCTTTTTCTAAATTATCCTTTTTGACAAATTACACTATAAAAACTGTTGAAAGAACTTACTCTTCATTTAATGAATATGAAGCAATTCAGTTATTTTCTATGGAATCTATCAACCGACATAGAGAAAAATATGCCTTTTTACATGTTGGTTTGGTTCAGGTAGCTGTAAAACCATTAACAAAAGAAGCTTTAAATACAAGTTTATTACTTTGTTTAAGAGATGACAGACATTTAAGATTTAATGACTCACTTTTAGGAATGATGGAAACAAGTTTACATAATGGACCAGTATATTTTAATTGTTATCCTAATTTTGCTTTAAGCTTATCTGACAGAAATATTATGGATGCTTTCACTTTGAATGTAAAAACACACGGCTACTATATTAAAGAAGGCTCAGAACCTTTAGCCATTATTTATAGGATTTATTATAAACTAATGAAAACCACTCTTGACCCTCAATCCATGGTTGAACCATCCCCTAAAGGACATACTCTCCTTCTTCAGGCATCAACCGCAAATAGTAGACTTCGTATACCCTAACAGATACAATGGAAAGATATAAACCTTCTTGAACAATGGCAACTACAGACCATTGCTCCCACACCAAAGATAGAAAACACTGAGCCAGATTTTATAGCCCAAAAGACAAATGGTACAGTTATTATTTCCTTCAATAATAATGATAGACATGCCAATAGCCTTATTAGACCCAATAGTTCTTCAGGCAAAAAGACCCCTATGATGTTTACCCCTAGAAGCTCCTTCTCCTCTAGGACAGCTTTCTCTGATTCAAGACCTTTACCTCCTCAGAATCTTCCTCCAGTTATACACCTTCCCCCTATAAATACTAAAAGAACCCCTGTCCAGACAGAGACAGCTTATTATCCGGCAGACACCACACAACCTACCCATAATGTTCACCAACCCCTTTATCAACCCCAATCTTAACCTGACTCTCCTACCCACACAAACATATTAGGATTTACAGAACATGATAGACAAATTAATGTTTTATCTAAAGAATTTGTTTTAGATAAAGAATTACTAAAACATGACTACTTAAAACCCAAAAATAGTGACAGAAAAAACCAATTTTTTGAGAATTATAATGAACAAGAAAGGAATAATTTAAGAACCAAGTATTATGAAATGATGACAGATTTACAGACACACTTTAGTTTCTTTGATTTTTTGGACTATCATAACAAAAAGATAAGTGTAATAGAAAAGACATTGTCATGGACAAAGATAGAAAATCATGAGAAAGTATATCAGACTTATCCACCCTTTGAATCAATTATATTAAATCAAAATAGTGGAGTCCAAGTGTTGGCTACTCCTATCAAAAGACCTAGTCTAAGTGATGATAATAAGAACCTAGATGGTATAATTCAACAGAATAATTACACCAATACCTATATAAAAACAATTGGTCAAAAGCTGCAAGACATAAAAGACAGAATAACATCCCCTTCCACGTCCATAAAAAAAGAAAATGCGTCTAATACCCCTTTGTTTATCCCTCATGAAATACCTCCTCACCTTAGAGCACCTTTAAAGAGACCTATGACAGAGAAAACTGAAAATTTACTATATGAAATAAATAAAAAAACTAGACTTAATGAAACTAGAATTATTAAAGGATATGGAGCCATTAAAAAACAAGAATATTATAACGTTAAATACAACAGGACGAACTGACTCTTCAAAGGATGAAGAATCAGAAGACAATCAATTGACAGATTTGATAGATTTATCTGACATAAATAACTTGGAATCACAATTTACAGATAAATTACAAATTAATAAATTAACTTTAGCATCTTCATCACAAGATCGCAAAAAAGGAAGAATTGAAGAATTATACCCTAAAAAGAATTGGTATCCTAAACCTACTCCCCCTGATTTACAATTTGAAGAAAGGCATACTTATGTCAATTCATCTTACTCGCCAGATTTAATTTATGAATGGAATATTGATGGAATGTCAGAATATGAAATAATAAACCTTTTACATGAAATTACTTTGCTCACTAATGTTTATAAGAATCATGGAAAATAGGACCATCAGATAGCTCATTTAATTGTCACTGGTTTTACTAGTCAATTGAAAGGCTGGTGGGATCATTATTTAAATAATGATGACAGAAATGAAATATTAACAGTTGTTAAAAGAGAAACAAATGGAAGTGTTATAATGACAAATAGACAGCCTTCACAAGATGCAGTTAATACTTTAATTTTTACCATAACTAAACATTTTTTTGGTGATCCCAATCAATATAAAGAAAGAGCTTCAGATGTTTTAATTAATTTAAGATGTCCACAACTTTCAAATTTTAGATGGTATAAAGATGTTTTTATTTCAAAAGTTTTAAGTAGGAATGATTGTCAACAATCCTACTGGAAAGAAAAATTCATTGCTGGCTTACCTTATTTCTTTGCTCAGAAAGTTAGACTTGATATAGCCAATAATGAAGGACCTATAGACTATCCTAGCTTAACATATGGAGACATAATATCTTCCATTAATAAAATAGGTCTATGGCTATGAAATGATTTAAGGCTAAAAAATCAAATAGAAAAAGAAAAAAGGTATGCTAAAAAAGAGCTCAGAACTTTTTGTGAGCAATATGGTTTTGACCCGTTAATTGCCCCCTCTAGGAAAAGAAGAAAAGAAAAGAGAAATGATAGATACAATAAAAATAATAGAAGATATTATAAAGGTAAGTCTAGAGACAAGAAAGAAGAATCCAAAAGAACGAAACATGATAGACGTAGGGAAAGTGACATTACTTGCTTCAAATGTGGGAAAAAGGGACACATTAGTAAATATTGTAACTTTCAAAGAAAGATAAATAAACTTGACATATCAGGAAAATTAAAGGATAAATTAATAAGTATAATAGAACTGACAGATAGTGATGAAACAGATAATGAAATTCAACAGATAGATAATTGTAACATCACCTCATCATCATCTACAGATGTTTCTTCACATGATGAAAATGTTAAATTATGTTATTGTAATAATCTTGATAATTGTTATTGTAAAAGAAAATTAAAAATAAGTGTCTTAACAAAACAAGAAGACATAATAATGGATTTGATAGACAGACTTCCAGATCTACAGTCTAAGAAAGATTATTTATCCAAATTAAAAGAATCTTTAACTCAAACTAACAGATTTGAAATAGATCTAAAAGATTATAAGTCAACTTATAATTTTACAGAAATTACTACTAGATTTAAACCCAATAAACCTATAACTGTGACAGAGCTACAAACAGATATTAATAATCTAAAAAATGAACTAAAAGAATTAAAATCAGAAAATTTCATCTTAAAAGGCATGGTTGAACAGATAACTGCACAAGTAATTAGCATAAAAGATAGAATTAAATATTGTACTGAACCTTTGATAGACTCCCCTTTCCTTGACAGACATAATTATACTGGTGAAAGTTCTCACAAAGATGATGTTAAAGATGAATTTTTAAATATAATTGACAGAATGATATTCCAGAATTGGTATACTGAAATAACTTTGGTTGTTCATAAAGAATTCTCATTAACAGTTATTGCCCTTGTTGATTCAGGTGCTGACATGAATTGCATACAAGAAAGATTAATACCTTCCAAGTATTATGAATCAACAACAGATAGATTAACTCAGGCTAATGGTGATAGACTTAAAATAAGTAATAAACTAACTAAGGCATACATATATAATAATGGAATCAATTTTAGAACACCTTTCTTCTTAACAAATAAGTTGTCCTCT
Source organism: Quercus robur (assembly GCF_932294415.1). Taxonomy (NCBI): domain Eukaryota; kingdom Viridiplantae; phylum Streptophyta; class Magnoliopsida; order Fagales; family Fagaceae; genus Quercus; species Quercus robur. The sequence continues at coordinate 36,165,203 of NC_065534.1, read as the reverse complement.
AAAGTTATATTAGGAAATCCTTTTTTGGCTTTACTTTACCCTTTTTTCACGACAGACAATGAAATATGTACTAATATTTTGGAAACAGAAGTATTCTTTAAGTTCCTCCTACCCCCATTCCCCAAGGATATACACTTACTGAAAGAAATTTCCATCTCCAAGGATAAAAGCACTGATAAAATTGACCTAGTAATAGATGATGATGAGATTCCTACAAATTCAATGGTAGATAATACTATTCTACCCAGTAGTAGTAGTACTTAAGTATATACATTTTATCTACCAAAAAAATTTTTCAAAGTCTTTATGAAAACAAAATATTTTATTTCCTACCTTTGTTGACTATTAATTCTAGTCTTTTGTTTCTAACTTCCTATGTATCCTTCCATTATTTTGGCTTTCAAACATTTCTTTTATCTTTATGACAAGATCTTTTCCTTGTACTATAGGATCATGACTTTTAGTTCTTTCTTGTCCTTTCTCAAACAATATTTGACTCCAACCTCATTGTCACTTCCATAATGGTCTTTACTATATTAATTAGTTAATTTTAAAAATTAACAGTCAATTGCCTGGCAAGCAAGATAGCCATTCTAAGGCTAAAATCTCAGACCAAATTTTGCCAAAATAAGTCAAAGCATGAAGGCGTCTCAATAGAGACAATATCCCTTTAGAATACAAGGTCAACAATGACAGTGTACTCAAGTGGTGATCAGAAAGGTTTAACAAACATAATGACAGAATAGCTACTATAGCTACCAATTGGACAAAATAACAGACAAGATAGACAACTACGACAGATCACTACTCCCTTGCGCCAGATCACTATGGTTTCCAAACAGATACAAACAGATGTTCCCATGTCACTACTGTTCACGAGACAGATGTTCCCAAGTCACTACTGTTCACGAGATAGATGTTCCCAAGTCACTACTGTTCACAAGCACGTGTAAAAAGAGTTCAGACAAGGACAAAACATATTTTACAGATATAGATAGATGTTCCCAAGTCACTACTGTTCACGAGCATGCGTAAAAAGAGTTCAGACAATGACAAAACAGATATTTAAAGTCACTGCTGTTCTAAAGTCACTGCTGTTCACTAGCATGCGTACCTAGACAGATTCCCAGACAGATTACTATTCATAAAACTTTTACTGTTCAAGATTCTACAAGATTCTACCGACAGATTAACTTGAGTTCACTTTACTTAGCTCAGGTTACTTTTAAAGACTTATCATGGTTTATTTCATCTAAAAAAAGATAGACTCCGAAGACAGAAGATAGGTCCATTTCCAAGGTCCAATCTTAGGTCCAAATTTCAGGTTCAATTCTTAGGTTCAAAGCTTAGGTCCAAGATAGCTCTCCCTCTCCCTCAGAAAGGCTCTTGTAATCCTTCCTCTCTTGTAATCTTGTAACCATTCCCTTCTAGACATATATAATCTTGTAACCCTTTACAGATTTTACTTTGTAATCTAGTAATTCTTCAAACAGTGTTTTATTTTCAAAGCTTGTATCAAAGACAATTTGTTTTCAAGTTTAATCAAAGACAAAAGTCTTATTCAAGTAAGATTTTATTAGTTTCAGTTTTCATATTCCATATTTTGTTTTAACTTATTTTGAATATATCTATTTTGCTATTTTCTTCTTTATCATCTATTTTATCATTGTTTATGCTTCCATATTACTGCTGTGCTCTCTCCTGGGTAGTTAATGGTATCAGAGCCGGATCAAAAGTGTATGGAACTCTCACCTCTCATACAAGGATAAAGGAGGGCTCTCCACTGTACAGCGTACGCTTTACGTACGTGGCTCTGGTAGGTACTGCTCATGTTCCTTTGTAAGGGCATTCTTGGGGTGACCTTCCATACCCCTGGAGAGGGCGTTTTTGGGGAAGCCTTTCATACCCTGGCATGGGTCCCACGTTTGGGATTGCTTACTTGGGTGAATGATAGTAACCTGGGTAGTTAATGGGGATCGAATACTCCTTCCTTTAGTTATCAAATTATATAATAAAACAAAAGTAAAATGGGATGCCAGTGCCAAAAAAAAAAAAAAAAAACCTTCTGACTTCCAATTGGATTTCATTTTTGGCAAAAAAATATTCTTTTCGTTGGTTCACATCCTATTTCAACCAGTGAATATTTTAAGTCGTCATCCATTTTCGTCCTTGTATCCACTTTGGTAAATATCTTTGTCAGCGTGTCTAACACAACACATTTTAGGAACAAAAATATTATATTTTAGGTACAGAAGGATATATTTTAGATTCTCTTTTTATCCTTGAAATATCACCTATCCAGTTTTATTTGTCCGTAAACAGTAATAAGAGTGGCCAAAAAGAAGAAATATAATGAGTTTTAATTATCTTAATTAGTAAAATCTCTAATCGTCGAATAAGAGCTTTGAGTTCAATCTCCACTTATACACTAAAAAACTAATTGGTGTCTTGGTCTAGTAATAAAAAGTAATTACCAGAGTAGATCTTTAATATATATATATATATATATATATATATATATATATAACATTTTGAATTTTCAACAGCAAAAATAAGCTTTTAATTTTTAAATATGAAAATAGCTCATAAAGTATAGTTTAAGGACGAGAAGAATATTCTTCTCCAAAAAAAAAAAAAAAAAGACAAGAAGATTATTTGAACCTTCTATATTTTTTCCATATATCATTAAGTGGAGGTGGGTTCATCTAAACATGATACAGAGTATTATAGCAGTAGTAACTAGTAAGGTTAAAAAAAGCAGAACTATAAACCACAGCTTTCACATGACAAGCCAACATCACTCAAATTTCTTTAAGCTACACTATAAAAGGAAAATTCTGAGGTGCTCTAGGAGTAAAAGAAATAATACTCCCTCCTTTCGCATTCATGGTAACCTTCACCATGAATTTAATGAATAGACCCCACCATGAATGTGAGAGAAATGAACACCATTATTCGTGCTTCAGAGAATACTTAAGAATTACTCAATATAAAAATCAGAGCGGAATTTCATTGCATAATTTAGTTACAGCGCAGTTGTGTAACCTGTACAGGGTGATAGTAAGTCCTTTTTTACAGTTGCTTCTAGATGCATATCAGTCTACAGATCACAATTAAATGTGGTAAAGTTAGCGAAATAAACTGATACTTTTTTAACAGCAACAAATGAAGTTTGTCATAAAAGACAGTTTGTACTTTTCATTTACTGATATCATATAAACTTGTCATTGAAGAATTCAATCATCCGCTTCTCCTATTTCAAATGCCTATATATCCAAAATTTCTCAGGAGAAAAAAAATCTCAACTGTATCAAAACTTTTCCCTTCAACGAAGCATTCACTTTACCTATCACGCTAATACTCACAAAAACTCGTTGCTTTTAAAGGTTCTTGTCTACTTATATACCATTGTGAATTGAACCTGCTGCAATGAAGAAAAAGGAAGACTCAATAAAATTCTATTGTGCCGTGTACAGTAACAGGTGGGTTAAGTTCAATTTGAGTTGCCTTCCCCTCTGAAACCAATTGTGGTAATGTGTTAGCTTCTTTGGCAGTTACTCCCTCTCCAGTCCATATGGTAAGATGAGGCCACTGGTTTTTGGAAAGAACCTTTTCCCCATTTACAGAACCAAGGCAAACTTCGAATGCAGCCATTTTATCTGAGAAGAGCAGAGCAGTCAAATTCACTGGGACCTCTTGATGAAGGAAGAGGCCATAACCAGCTACAGCTGTAACACCATGACTTCTCTTGTGTGCAAGAGTCACATGAGCCCTATTAAGACTTCTAACCATATCCTTGTCCTTCAGGAAAGCATTAACCTTGGGATTGTTTTCGGCTAACTGCTTGGACAAATACAATAGTCATATAGTGAAACATCCATTTAATCCTAGATATGTACATGATGAAGAAAATTTGTTAGAGAGAAATGCTATGTCCACAATATTTCACAACACTTTCCCAAAAAATCTTAAGTGGCACGTTGTTATTGGCAATTAATGGTGGGCAAAAAAGCAATTTCACTGGTGAGTTCAAATTAAAACCAGTAACAACTTACTAGCTAGGATTTGTTGTGAAAATGTTGTGGATGTAAAACTTTTCATTCATTAAAAATAACATTGACTGTCAAGTGACAAATAAGAAAACAAAATAGAGACAACCACAGGACAGTGGGATCACAGAAACAGAAAAGTCTTTTTTTAAGGTAAATTGAACTACTTCCAAGGATAAAATCTGAATTTTAATTAGCTTTTATATAACTTCTAATCAGTCCCAATTATACATTTTGACTGCTCATATTCTTAACCACCGACAAAAAGTTGCAGGAGCATTCCATAATGGCAGCAGTGAATATCTACAGTAATCATGATGCCTTTGAATATTTTAAGTTGTGAATATAAAATAAGAATCCTTTCATCTAGCCTAGATTGGGCCCTGAGAGGTGGACCTTAGACCTGCCTCTTGAAAAGTCTTGCATCAGAAAGTCAAACCAATTGTTTTATCCAATGGACGTTGGAAAACCAAGATCTCCTATTCATAAGACCATACTCCATATTTTTGCAATATTAATACCCAAGCTCAGACTGTAGTTTTAGAGAGCCAAACGAGCTCCCACTAGTTCTGATCAATGCCCTCAGGCTGGCTTACGGATGAAATTTAGTAGTTCAAAAAATCGAAATTAAATTATTCATTCAGTTTTGGTTAGTTATCTCAAGTAAATAGTATTCTGAAAATAATAGATGAGAAGGCAGATGGTTTACATACATTATCAAGAAGGGTTTGGATTTCTGTAACAGGCACATTGACAGCAGCAAAAACAATGGCTCCAAACTTCCTCTTCTCAGTATCTGGTGTTGAATAATCACCCTTGGCAATATTTTTTAGTTGTTCCAACACTTGCTTGACAGCAAACTCAAATGGAACCTGGGGCCATGGAAATTGTAAATAAGATTCCTCTAGTGATTTAAAAAATTATTTGATCAGCTTGATTTCAAAGAACATTGACGCTAAACTGAACTGAATAGATCAAATTACAAAACATAACCAAAAGAAAAGAAAATAATTTGACCTGTACAGAGTTAAGATACTCAGTATTGCCGAATAAAACCTCCCGCAATTGTTTCTCCCATTTAACCCACTCCTTTGCATAGGATCCCTTGGTAGAGTCCAATCTAATATTTAAAAGAGAACATGTAAGATGCAACCACACACAAAAGAAGAGACAGAAGTAGCAGTAGTAGTAAAACAATAATGGGAGGCCAAAGCAGATAACATCCCTTGGGAGTCAATTCCAGATAAAACAAAAGAATCTCAAACAGGAGAGAAGAGAAATTAAAAGATCTAAGATTGTTATTTGATATACATGAAGTGAAGTAGAGAAGAAAGCTTAGAAGAAAGCAAAGACAAATAAAGAGTGCAAACTTAGTTGTATGCATTGCACAAATAAGCTGCACCCTCAACATTCAATTATAAGTTTATAATTAACATTATTGATTTTGTGTTTATAAGTACTCCGCAAGATCAATTATGTACAAGTCAGTACACCTTTATGGGAATTAGTACGGAGGCAGTTTGATGTACATAGTGTAAGCATTTCACAACCCTTAAGAGTGCGAGCAAGCATTAACACATGCAACAGAAAAGGTTAAAAACTATATATTATAATATTAATATTAAAAAATATGTAAAATAAGGGGGGTGAAGCAGCTTCCACAAGTGAAGCGAAGACTCTTCCAATAAAAGCATACTTGAATTGGCAACTCAAGTACTCAACCTTTTCAGCTCAACTCTTTCTTTACTGCCAAATAGCACCAACAATAAACAGTCCCAAAGTTTTCGATGGCATTCTTCTCTTTTTATTGCCAAACTTCGAATATCATAATTGTTAATGCCTTTGGAACAAAGTAGAAGCTAAAAGAGCAAAGCTTTCGTGTGACCAAATGAAGCAACAAGAGATGATCCATTGATCCTCTTTCTTTCACCAAGAATGCTCTGTTGACACTATCAGTTTGGTCAGCCCAATTTCGAATTTCCATTGATCTCTGAATGAATCAACTTTATTTGAAGATTTACCATCACCTCATACTGCTCTGGTTCAACTTAGTCATGGGATCCAATGGCAGCTTCAGGTTTTTCTAGGGAGGTGAGCAATGGCAGAGCTAGAAATTTGTCATGGGGGGCAAGTGAAAAATAAAATGATAATTTTTTCTTTTCTTTTCTGTATATACAATAATATAAAATAGTATTTTAAATACAATTTAGTATACAATACAACTACATTGTACAATCGTCTAAAAAAGTTATCAATAGTTTAAAGATTGGTAAGACCACAACCATTGAACGCATAAAAATATAATTAAATAATTAATCATACATTTTTGTCAAATTAATAGATACTTACTATATATGTAATATCAATTAAATAAAAATATATGATAAAGAAGAATAGTAACACACCTAGGAGTAGGACTAGGAGCAAATTTGAGACTAAGAAAAAAAAGTAACTAATATAAGCTTTTGCTTTTAAAGCGTATGGCTTTTTAATCAAACACGTGGTCAATCTCTTGGAATTTTAGCAAGCACCTAAAAGACTTCTTGGAAAAAGAAATCTATAGAGCATTTATCAAATTATTTGATCAAACAAAGAAAAAAACTAAGAAAACATAAAAGAGTGAGAGAGATAAGGAAAATGAAGAAAGAATCACATATGTAGATAGAGATTTGTTGCTTCTAACGGTGGTGTCATTTTTTGCTTATGAAGAAGAAAAGTGTAGGGAAAAATAACTTCATTCCGCTATCAACAACAAAGTAAGCCACCAGAGTCTAGAAGAGAAGGTTTATTTTATTTTATTTTATTTTAATGAAGGAGCAAAAATTTGAAACTTTTTTTTTTATATATTTTTTTATAAAATTAAATACTATAAGAGTAGTGCTCTGACAAAATACTTTCATAAAAATTTTCCAATAAAATCTAGGTGGTAAGTTGTTAAAAATAGGTAAACAAGTAATGTCAATTGTGGATTAAATAAAAACCAGTTCTAACTTGCCACTAACCTTTATTGTGAAAGAAGCATTAAAATGATCATATTCAAATTTATTTCAGTTGGGTTTAAATAAAATTTAGGGTCAGGGTGTTTAAAATTTTATTTTAGGGGTCAAACCAAAATTAAAAAAACATTATATATTAAAAAATAAATAAATAAAATTGGACAGGGCAGGGGGTTCATTTGAACCAACTAGCTTGGACATAACACCGCCCCTGATGGGATCCTACATTTTGACAATCCCCTTACTTCTTTCACTCCTTCCCAGAGCTAGATAAGCTGAAACGATATTGGGGGCTTATACAATGTAACATATTATGCATTGTATTCTAACCCTATATATATTTCTTGCACATTTATATTTTATACTTTTTTCTCATAGAAGATTCTAGACACTTGATAAAGTACAGAAATTGTAATTATGGATAGCTTTTAAATGTTGTCCCGAGGATATTGCTTCAACTAATATGCACAAATTACAGATATATAATTGTATACATGAGTATTAACCCATATCCATGATATGCTGGTAATGCTAATCACGAACCTTCCATGTTGGGAACTGTGAAGATTGTATAGATTTATTCCCTCCTCTAAAATAGACTTTACAGGATCAGGTAGTGGACTCCTGTTTTAATGCCCAAAAAAAAGCACAAAAAACAATAGTGTTATGCATCACAAGTACTTAAATCTCAGCTTGTAATAATGGTAATAAATCATCCTGTACAGGTAGTGATATATGTGTACAAAAAATACTTATAATAGAAGGGGCAGATCTGTGTCAGCCTCAAGCTTTAATTTTGGTGGGGGAATAGTTTTTTTTTTATAAGTAATAAAATTTTATTATGCAAAAAAAAAAAAAAAAAAAAAAAAGTCTCCCAAAGTATACTGGGTGTATACAGATGGAATCAATTCCTCAAGTTACAGATATCAATCAACTCATAAATTGAAGATTGAGAAATATAAACCATAGAAGACATCCAATCAGACACAGTTCTTAAAAGAACAATTTAATATCTGGTATGTTTTTTTTGATGTCCTCAAAACTTCGAGCATTCCCCTTCCTCCAAATACACTGTATCACACAATGAGATGGTGGAAGGAATAGTGTAGGGTTGGCATGGGATTTGAGTTAGATTAAATTTCACTGCTTATTAAAATAAGGACATTCCTTTATTGTGAAGTGGGCCTATATTCTAGGAAGCACAGATGCTTCATTTGGGGTGCCATACTTGTACCCGTGCCTGTATCCATGCTTCCTAACCTATATTAGAGATTTAATTAAAATCCACATAACTGACCTGTAGCACTACTGTCCACAGCACAGTAGCAAAGAACCATTCTAATGAGGGTCTTTTTTTGGTAAGTCAGTATTATGTGGTTTCAGTTGGAAGCCAAGTAACTTAGGAGAAAACTTGCTAAGTACCTATCTGATTTCAGCAATGGCATCTTCACAAGTGAGCCAAATCGTTCAACTAGTTCACCCTCAAACTCATTGCGACTCTGTAAGATGTCAACAAATAGAAAACTTCAGAAAAAACCACAGAAATGGGGGCATCTGCATTATAACAGATAAAAGAGAAAGAAGGAGAAGAGGGGGTGGGGAATCATGCCTTGCCCTCATAAAGGTGATAAAACATTAGCAGCACATAGCCAGCATTTGGAGATCCCTTGTCAAGATTTCCCTGCAGATTTCAAGCAAAAAGTTTTACTAGGTAGATGGTACTCTTGTTTTAGAGAGGTTAGGAGTCTGAAAACACAGCTTGAAGAATCAGAACTAAACATATACCGGATGATTAACTCGTCCAAGCACACGAAACATGAAAACAGCTAATGCGTCAAGAGAAAATGGATTTGTATCAGTTCCTGCACATTTGAAAGATCACAAACAATTTAAAAGAGAACATAAATGGATATTAAGTTAGCAAGACATTAATTATTTTTCAAGAAATCAACTAAGCAACTAAGCAGCTCTAACAACATTTTCTCAAACAAATAGAAAGTATATACATGGCCTAACCCCATAGCTTCCAAAGCAAACCTATACAGCAATTAAAGTCTGTCTAAAGACCCAATTCCCAGAATAATAAATGTCTCAAAGGAACGAAAAAATAAAAGTTAAAAGAAAGAA